>NC_059214.1:3085288-3207788 GCF_020615455.1 Coregonus clupeaformis | reverse complement strand
GTGTGTGTGTGTGTGTGTGTGTGTGTGTGTGTGTGTGTGTGTGTGCGTGCTTGTGTGCGTGTGTGTGTGCTTACGTGTGTGTGTGTGTGTGTGTGTGCTTGTCTGCCAAGCCAATCAAGAATCAGTTGAGCCAAGAGTTGACTTAGTTGATCAATGTTCCTGGATTACAGCAATCCATCATGTAAAAGCTAATAGATTTATTTTTAATGAAGTCATCTGGGTGAAATTAGTTTACTAGCGGTAGAAAAGGCTTTTCATAAAACCTAGTCTTCCATCAGTATGCCCTCTATCACACAAAGATTTAATTTCGATCCTTTCGGTCCACAAATAGTACCAAAACACCATTTCAAAAAATAATCACCATTTCTCAAAACTACTAGGGGAAATGATTTCCTTCTATTGCATGTACAGTATATATTGACTTCCATAGTCCCATACCAGATGTTGTTTGAAGCCCTGATAGGTCTGTACATAGAGACATTATAGACACACCGCCATATGTTGTGTTGTTTGAGCGTGATTTCCACAGCATCTTTAAGACACAGCCACAGAGGCTGGCAAGCTGCCGCAGCGTTGCTGTATAATCATTTCAACTTCAGCTGAACCCTGCATTTGAATTCTTTTGAAATCTTCATGCAACTTTAAACACGTATACAATAGTCACAGTCTTTCATGTCCATTACTGTATTCTCTTTCCACTCTCTGTAGCAGAAAATAGATGTGCTGTATTTTTCTTCCTTTCCTTCGTTATTTTTTAAAGTCATTTAAATAACACATACTTTTCATGTCTTATAAACTGTGTCATCCTCTCTCTCTCTCTCAATTCAATTTAAGGGCTTTCTTGGCATGGGAAACGTATGTTAACATTGCCAAAGCAAGTGAAGTAGATAGTAAACAAAAGTGAAATAAACAATAAATATTAACAGTAAACATTACACTCAGAAGTTCCAAAAGAATAAAGACATTTCATTTCTCTCTCTCTGAGTTAATGAGGATACGTGGTAGCTCCTGTGGAAATATTGAGCGCCTGGTTCTCTCTCTCTCTCTCTCTCTCTCTCTCTCTCTCTCTCTCTCTCTCTCTCTCTCTCTCTCTCTCTCTCTCTCTCTCTCTCTCTCTCTCTCTCTCTCTCTCTCTCTCTCTATATATATATTGTGATGTCACGAGAGGCTGTGTCCTGGAGGGACGTTACATCCCCTGAGGTGGCTGCAAACCCAGACAGCTATGGCTCCATCTGCTGGTATGGTCGGGAACTCCACCCCTCTATGGCCAATCTTCCCACGCAGCTGAAACAAATGAGGAGCTGATGAGCTGAAGGTTTGTTGAAGGGAAGAGACACGGTCTCCAACCTGGGCTCTCTGGAGGACAAGAGTGCTGCACGTCCACTTCCATGAGGAATATAAGGATTTGGAGATACTTACCTTTGGGAAATACTCACCTTTGGATATATGCACCTGTGGAAATACGTGTGGGACATTTGGAAGGACGTTTTGCTGGGTTGGCCACTAGCTGCAACGTGGAATACAGTAAGACTGGGGAAAAGTTATTTGAGCGAGGGAGAGTTATGATTTTGGATGTGGAAGAGACATCCCTGAACTGTTAACCCTTAAAGAGCCACCAGAGAACAGAATTGTGTTATACTTTCGTTAGTTTCTCAAGACCTTTAATAAAATCCTTGTTTTGGTTGAACCTGGTCTCCTTGCACTACTTGAGCAATCCCGCTGAAAGCTGTGTAGCCTCTCGTGACATCACAGATGGTGGAGAATACGGGCACGCTCAAGCGTTAATAGTGCATGTCAGAGGAGGATACCGAAGGTTTGATCACCCAGTTTTCCAAGTTGGCCGTAGGCTCCCCGCCCGACTGAAATGGAGGACATATTGAAAGCCCTTGTTGCTGGCCAGCAAGCCCAGATGCAAGCAAACGTGGCTCTCTTGGAGGAGCAAAAGAAAGCCAACCTTCTGAAGGCAGAGGAATTGCAGTTGCAGAGACAGAGGGTGGTCCAAAATACCCGCCCAATAAAGGCAAGTGACTTTATATCTAAGATGGGAGCTACCGATGACATTGAGGCATACCTGCATGCATTTGAGGCCACGGCCACTAGGGAAGCCTGGCCCAAGCAACAGTGGGTTGGTCTGTTAGCCCCCTTTCTAACCGGGGAATCGCTGAATGCTGTCCGGGACCTGGGCCCTGACCAGGTTACTGACTATGATGCCCTGAAGTCTGAGATCCTCAGCAGATATGGACTCACAAAGTTTGGTATGGCCCAGCGCTTTCACAGCTGGACCTTCCAACCAGACCAACCTCCTCGGGCGCAGATGCATGAACTTGTCCGAATCGCAAGGAAATGGCTGGATCCGCAGAGGAATACAGCAGCGGCGGTGGTGGAGGCCGTTGTGGTGGATCGGTACCTACGCGCCCTGCCTTATGAGGCAAAACGGTTCATCAGTCAACAGGCCTTGACCACGGCTGATCTGACCGTGGAAGCTGTGGAAAAGTACCAGGCCACAGCGGAGATGCTGAATGCTTCCCGAAAAGACCCCAGGAGTGCGGCCCCACCACAAATGGGGGAAAACCCGTCCAAAGGACCCCAAGGTCTCGAACCCCGCCGCGTCAGGACTTATCCCGGCTCCAGGGGGAGCCAGAAACCAGGCGGGTCCAAGAAGAGTACACCAGGATGGGGGAAACTCGACAGTGTTACCGGTGTGGGGAGATGGGACATATCTCCTGGCAGTGTGGGAAACCAGCCGATGAACCTATGCCCACTGCGGAGTCCTCCAGCTCAGCACCCACACATCGTTTGCCTCGCTCTTGGGAGTCGTAGATGGCGGCCCAGATCGACCCCCACCTGCCCGGTAACTGTGAATCACCATGATGTGGAGGCCTTACTGGATTCTGGTAGCCGGGCCACCCTGGTGCGTAAGGATTTGGTGGGCCCAACGTGTCTGACCCCGGGGGAAAGTCCTCCCAGTTTCCTGTGTCCATGGGGACACCAGAGAATACCCCATTACTGAACTTACAATGACCAGCACACGGGGAACCATACACACGACGGCGGGGGTGGTTGATTCCCTCCCGTCCCTGTCCTAATTGGACGAGACTGCCCAGCCTTTTACCCACTCTGGAGAGAGTCTCAGGAGAGGATAACCCGAGTACCTCGGAAACGGAGAGGCAAGACTCATCCTGGGAAGGCTCCGGTGCAATCCTCCGAGTTACTCACTCCCGCCCGGGCTCTGATAGGGATGGCAGGTGCCCAGACCGACACAGAGACGGAGCTACAGAATCTGGACAAAGAACTGTCTGGTCTGAAGGGGACCGCTGAGAGGTATCGTTTGTTAAAGCAACAGTTAGACATGAAGACAGAAGAGTTAGATATCCTCCAGGCTAAACTCCAACAGAGCTCCTTCCATAAGCAACAGGAGGAGCTGGAGAGGCTGCGCAGGACCATCGAGGAGTGTGAGGAGACCCTGCGCAGTAGTAAGGAGGTCCAGAAGAAGGCAGAGGAGAAGTACAAGGTGTTGGAGAACAAGATGAAGAATGCGGAGGCAGAGAGAGAGAAGGAACTGAAAGCTGCTCAACAGAAGCTAAACTCTGCTAAAACCAAGGCTGATGCGTTCAGTAAGAAACTCAAGGAGAGACAACAGGAGGCTGAGTCCCTGGTCCTGGAGGTGGAGGAGTTGAAGAGAGAGCAGGCTGGCAAGCACCACGGCAATGCGGACGCCCTCTCCCGGCGTGATGCCTTCTTCGCTGCCTTTACCCGACGAGGACGTCGGTCCCGAGGAGGGGGGATGTGTGATGTCACGAGAGGCTGTGTCCTGGAGGGACGTTACATCCCCCTGAGGTGGCTGCAAACCCAGACAGCTATGGCTCCATCTGCTGGTATGGTCGGGAACTCCACCCCTCTATGGCCAATCTTCCCACGCAGCTGAAACAAATGAGGAGCTGATGAGCTGAAGGTTTGTTGAAGGGAAGAGACACGGTCTCCAACCTGGGCTCTCTGGAGGACAAGAGTGCTGCACGTCCACTTCCATGAGGAATATAAGGATTTGGAGATACTTACCTTTGGGAAATACTCACCTTTGGATATATGCACCTGTGGAAATACGTGTGGGACATTTGGAAGGACGTTTTGCTGGGTTGGCCACTAGCTGCAACGTGGAATACAGTAAGACTGGGGAAAAGTTATTTGAGCGAGGGAGAGTTATGATTTTGGATGTGGAAGAGACATCCCTGAACTGTTAACCCTTAAAGAGCCACCAGAGAACAGAATTGTGTTATACTTTCGTTAGTTTCTCAAGACCTTTAATAAAATCCTTGTTTTGGTTGAACCTGGTCTCCTTGCACTACTTGAGCAATCCCGCTGAAAGCTGTGTAGCCTCTCGTGACATCACAATATATATATATATCTCTCTCTCTCTCTCTCTCTCTTTCTCTCTCTCTCTGAGTTAATGAGGATACGTGGTAGCTCCTGTGGAAATATTGAGCGCCTGGTTATCTCTCTCTCTCTCTCTCTCTCTCTCTCTCTCTCTCTCTCTCTCTCTCTCTCTCTCTCTCTCTCTCTCTCTCTCTCTCTCTCTCTCTCTCTCTATATATATATATATATATATATATATATATATATATATATATATATATATATATACTCTCTCTCTCTCTCTCTGAGTTAATGAGGATACGTGGTAGCTCCTGTGGAAATATTGAGCGCCTGGTTATTCTCTCTCTCTCTCTCTCTCTCTCTCTCTCTCTCTCTCTCTCTCTCTCTCTCTCTCTCCCCTTTCTCTTTGAGTTGATGAGGATGAGTGGTAGCTCCTGTGGGAATATTGAGCTCCTGGTCTTCTCATCTCTTTACTGACATACTGATGGAAGAACGCTGCTATTGCATCTTACTCTTTTGTCTTTCACTCCCGCATTGTATCATTAAATGCTAACCTATTATCTCCACAAATAACATAAGCTTTATCCTTACTTTTTATATGGGCTTTGTGTGTGTGTGTGTGTGTGTGTGCGCGTGTGTGTGTGTGTGTGTGTGTGTGTGTGTGTGTGTGTGTGCGCTTGCGTGTGTGTGATTCCCCTTGGCCTGTAAGAATAGCCATGTCATTCCTCTATATTGGCAGCTGTCTGCTGGGTGGGTTGGTGAGTGATTGACCTGTCTCACTCAGTGTGTGTGTGTGTGTGTGTGCGTGCGGGCTGGTGAATGATTGACCTGCCTAAAATCTCTGAGTCCATGTCCCCTGATTGATCGTCTGGTAAATTGATCAACCTCTTCAGACACCTGGACCACAGACGCTGGTCTCACCCCAGGCCTCTTCAGACAGAGAACACTCTCTCCCTTCCTCTCATTCTCTCTTTCCTCGTTCTCTTTCTCTTTCTTCCTCTCTCTCTCTTTCCCCCCTCTTTATCTTTCTCACTCTCTCTCTCTCTCTCCCCATCTCTCTCTCTAGGATGGTAAACACAAGATCTCACGGTTGTAAAAATTTTCTCCACGTTTCTCCAAACGTCAAATTTAGAAGTCTATTTGAATCCCTGGGTTGACTTCTCCTGCTCAGCATCATTCCGTTTCTCCAAACGTCAAATTTCGAAGGTAAGGGTTAAGGTTTTCAATAGGGTTAAAATATAACGTTTAAGCATTCATTCTGGCATTCAGTGTCTACCACTGGGATTGAACACGCGACCTTCGGATCTGACCTTTGAGTCTGGAGTCATGGGATTACGCCCATCTGCCACCGCCGTCCACAACACTGTAGCAAAACCGAAGCCTACTTGATGGTGATAACGCTCACTGTTGCCCCTAGTGGCTGGTTTTCAAGGCATTTCCCGACGTCCTCAGGACAAACTTCCAATTTCAAAGTCAATCTTGAGTGATCTGCCTGGGTAAACCAGGTGGTGCTGTGGTCCAGGTGTGAGTGATGACAGGACCAACACACTGAGACATGAGGGGATCAGAGGGAGAATCTAACACTTAAGACTTCTCTTATTCTGATTCATAGAGAAATTCTGCTTTTCATTCTTTGGAATCTGGCAATTGTGTATATTGGTAACCCATACTAATGCCATCATAACAGATACAGTCACTTCTTGGGCGGCAGACATGTAGAATGAAGTGGTATGAAATTGTGTCTGTAACAGCAAAACTTACTGATATTTGTTGTACAAACAACAACATTTACATTTAGTAATTTAGCAGATGCTCTTATCAAGAGCGATTGGTGCATTAATCTTAAGATAGCTAGGTGAGACACATATCACAGGCATAGTAATAGTAAGTTCATTTTCCCCCAATAAAGTAGTTATCAGTAAAGTCAGTGCAGAGGTGGCAGAACGGAGTGCTTGGGTTGGGGTGTAGGGTTTGAGCATAGCCTGAAGGTATGGAGGGACAGTTCCCCTTTCAGCTCCGTAAAGTAGAATTTTAAATGGCCTACTCAGGTTCTCTTGTTCTAGTCTATAACATCTAGATGATGATCAACCATGGGGTTCTGATATGTGTTCTATATGTGAAGAAGGCCTAAGTGTTTCTAACCTCAGATAACCCATGACCTTTACATCCTCTCAGATAGACCACATGTTGGCAGTTTTCATAACCTCTGACCTCATTGATATTCCTAACATTTTCTTCCTCTCTCATCTCTCCCATCTCCCCTCATCCTCCTCCCTCTCTCCCTTTCTCTCTTTGTGGGGCAGTAGATATAACAGATTGACTGTATCCTCCAGCTGCTTTGATCCCACTGAAGACTGTGAACTACTGGGGATCTCGGTCACCCCCTGCCCCCTGTCTAATGCTATCGATTCCTGCCTTCCTCCACTCTCTCCCTCTTTCTGTCTTTTTTTTGTCTGACTCACTTTTTTGTTAGAAGAGTTACCAGCTGTCCGGTGTCTCCTTTCCCCCTCCACCTTCTCTCTCTCTCTCCCTCCCTCCCTGCCTCTCTCGTTCTCTCGTTCTCTCGTTAGCTTGAACCTTGTCTTTGAGTCCTCTGTAAAAAGGAGGGGTTTTCCTAAATGGGGGCAACCAGGAATTGATTCCCAGAGTGAACTTTGTTCCCGGGTTATGACCTCAGAGTGTGAGGTCACTGAAATCCATGACTGAAGATCCACTGGTGATTTACTGCGAGATCCACCTAATGTTGAGCTGAGAGAAAGACTGGCATCAATCTATAGCAAATACAGTAATCACAAACAAACAAAACAAACAGCAACATATGGAGGCCATTTTTCACACTACAGATGATGCTTCAGAGCCGATAAATGTGTGGAGTACATCATCATCATCATCATCCTATACCTAAGTGAGCCAATCATCAATAATAATTACCTCATGACGGGTCCATTTAGCCCAGGCAATCAGGGCTTAATTTAATTGCCACATGTCTAATTAGCGCTATCCTTTCTAATTTTTCTAATTACCATCAGGCTGTAACTACAGATAGACCCCTCTCCTCTCTACCCAGTACCCAGAATGAAGCTATATATAGGAAGTACCAGTACCAGATCAATGTGCAGGGGTATGAGGTATTTGATGGAGATATGTACATAAAGGCAGGGTAAAGTGACTAAGCATCAGGATATATTATAGTGTGAAAGTGTGTGTGTGTACAGTGAGGGAAAAAAGTATTTGATCCCCTGCTGATTTTTTACGTTTGCCCACTGACAAAGAAATTATGATTTTATTGGTAGGTTTATTTGAACAGTGAGAGACAGAATAACAACAAAAAAATCCACATTCAAAAATGTTATAAATTGATTTGCATTTTAATGCGAGAAATAAGTATTTGACCCCCTCTCAATCAGAAAGATTTCTGGATCCCAGGTGTCTTTTATACAGGTAACGAGCTGAGATTAGGAGCACACTCTTAAAGGGTGTGCTCCTAATCTCAGTTTGTTACCTGTATAAAAGACACCTGTCCACAGAAGCAATCAATCAATCAGATTCCAAACTCTCCACCATTGCCAAGACCAAAGAGCTCTCCAAGGATGTCAGGGACAAGATTGTAGACCTACACAAGGCTGGAATGGGCTACAAGAACATCGCCAAGCAGCTTGGTGAGAAATTGACAACAGTTGGTGTGATTATTCGCAAATGGAAGAAACACAAAAGAACTGTCAATCTCCCTCGGCCTGGGGCTCCATGCAAGATCTCACCTCGTGGAGTTGCAATGATCATGAGAACGGTGAGGAATCAGCCCAGAACTATAAGGGAGGATCTTGTCAATGATCTCAAGGCAGCTGGGACCATAGTCACCAAGAAAACAATTGGTAACACACTACGCCATGAAGGACTGAAATCCTGCAGCACCCGCAAGGTCCCCCTGCTCAAGAAAGCACATACAGTGGGGAGAACAAGTATTTGATACACTGCCGATTTTGCAGGTTTTCATACTTACAAAGCATGTAGAGGTCTGTAATTTTTATCATAGGTACACTTCAACTGTGAGAGACAGAATCCAGAACAAATATCCAGAAAATCACATTGTATGATTTTTAAGTAATTAATTTGCATTTTATTGCATGACATAAGTATTTGATCACCTACCAACCAGTAAGAATTCTGGCTCTCACAGACCTGTTAGTTTTTCTTTAAGAAGCCCTCCTGTTCTCCACTCATTACCTGTATTAACCGGCACCTGTTTGAACTCGTTACCTGTATAAAAGACACCTGTCCACACACTCAATCAAACAGACTCCAACCTCTCCACAATGGCCAAGACCAGAGAGCTGTGTAAGGACATCAGGGATAAAATTGTAGACCTGCACAAGGCTGGGATGGGCTACAGGACAATAGGCAAGCAGCTTGGTGAGAAGGCAACAACTGTTGGCGCAATTATTAGAAAATTGAAGAAGTTCAAGATGACGGTCAATCACCCTCAGTCTGGGGCTCTATGCAAGATCTCACCTCGTGGGGCATCAATGATCATGAGGAAGGTGAGGGATCATCCCAGAACTACATGGCAGGACCTGGTCAATGACCTGAAGAGAGCTGGGACCACAGTCTCAAAGAAAACCATTAGTGATACACTACGCCGTCATGGATTAAAATCCTGCAGCGCACGCAAGGTCCCCCTGCTCAAGCCAGCGCATGTCCAGGCCCGTCTGAAGTTTGCCAATGACCATCTGGATGATCCAGAGGAGGAATGGCAGAAGGTCATGTGGTCTGATGAGACAAAAATATAGCTTTTTGGTCTAAACTCCACTCGCCGTGTTTGGAGGAAGAAGAAGGATGAGTACAACCCCAAGAACACCATCCCAACCGTGAAGCATGGAGGTGGAAACATCATTCTTTGGGGATGCTTTTCTGCAAAGGGGACAGGACGACTGCACCGTATTGAGGGGAGGATGGATGGGGCCATGTATCGCATGATCTTGGCCAACAACCTCCTTCCCTCAGTAAGAGCATTGAAGATGGGTCGTGGCTGGGTCTTCCAGCATGACAACGACCCGAAATACACAGCCAGGGCAACTAAGGAGTGGCTCCGTAAGAAGCATCTCAGGGTCCTGGAGTGGCCTAGCCAGTCTCCAGACCTGAACCCAATAGAACATCTTTGGAGGGAGCTGAAAGTCCGTATTGCCCAGCGACAGCCCCGAAACCTGAAGGATCTGGAGAAGGTCTGTATGGAGGAGTGGGCCAAAATCCCTGCTGCAGTGTGTGCAAACCTGGTCAAGACCTACAGGAAAAGTATGATCTCTGTAATTGCAAACAAAGGTTTCTGTACCAAATATTAAGTTCTGCTTTTCTGATGTATCAAATACTTATGTCATGCAATAAAATGCAAATTAATTACTTAAAAATCATACAATGTTATTTTCTGGATTTTTGTTTTAGATTCTGTCTCTCACAGTTGAAGTGTACCTATGATAAAAATTACAGACCTCTACATGCTTTGTAAGTAGGAAAACCTGCAAAATCGGCAGTGTTTCAAATACTTGTTCTCCCCACTGTATACAGGGCCGTCTGAAGTTTGCCAATGAACATCTGAATGATTCAGAGGAGAACTGGATGAAAGTGTTGTGGTCAGATGAGACCAAAATATAGCTTTTTGGTCTAAACTCCACTCGCCGTGTTTGGAGGAAGAAGAAGGATGAGTACAACCCCAAGATCACCATCCCCACCGTCAAACATGGAGGTGGAAACATTATGCTTTGGGGGTATTTTTCTGCTAAGGGGACAGGACAACTTCACCGCATCAAAGGGACGATGGACGGGGCCATGTACCGTCAAATCTTGGGTGAGAACATCCTTCCCTCAGCCAGGGCATTGAAAATGGGTCGTGGATGGGTATTCCAGCATGACAATGAACCAAAACACACGGCCAAGGCAACAAAGGAGTGACTCAAGAAGAAGCACATTAAGGACCTGGAGTGGCCTAGCCAGTCTCCAAACCTTAATGCCATAGAAAATCTGTGGAGGGAGCTGAAGGTTCGAGTTGCCAAACGTCAGCCTCGAAACCTTAATGACTTGGAGAAGATCTGCAAAGAGGAGTGGAACAAAATCCCTCTTGAGATGTGTGCAAACCTGGTGGCCAACTACAAGAAACGTCTGACCTCTGTGATTGCCAACAAGGGTTTTGCCACCAAGTACTAAGTCATGTTTTGCAGAGGGGTCAAATACTTATTTCCCTCATTAAAATGCAAATCAATTTATAACATTTTTGACATGCGTTTTTCTGGATTTTTTTGTTGTTATCCTGTCTCTCACTGTTCAAATAAACCTACCATTGACATTATAGACTGATCATGTCTTTATAAGTGGGCAAAAGTACTAAATCAGCAGGGGATCAAATACTTATTTTCCCTCACTGTATGTGTGTGTGTATGCATGTGTGCGTGTGTATATGTGTGTGTTGTGTCGGTGTGTGTGTGTGTGTGTGTGTGTTACGTGTGTGTGTGTATCTACTGTATGTCAATGTGTGTGGGTTTTGTGTGAGATGTCAGTGTAGTGTGGTGTGAGTGAGTGTGTATATAGCGTGTATACTGCATATAGTCTTGTGAGTGTGCATAGAGTCAATGCAGATAGTCTGTGTATCCATTTAATGAACTATTTAGCAGTCTTATGGCTATTTAGCAGTCGTATGGCTTGGGGGTAGAAGCTGTCTCGGAGCCTGTTGGTCCGAGATCCAATGCTCCTGTACCGTTTGCCAGACGGTAGAAGAGTGAATAGTCTATGGCTTGTGTGGATGAAGTCTTTGGCAATTTTTCGGGCTTTCCTCTGACACCACCTGATATAAAGGTCCTGGATGGCAGGGAGCTCGGTCCCAGTGATGTACTGGGCCATCCACATCCCCTTCTGTAATGCTTTGCTGTAGAGGGCGGTGCATTTGCCATACCAAGCGGTGATGCAGCTAGTCAAGATGCTCTTCGATGGTGCAGCTGTAGAACTTTTTGAGGAACCGAGCGCCTATGCCAAATATTTTCTGCCTCCTAATGGGGAAGAGGCGCTGTTGTGCCCTCTTCATGACTGTGCAGGTGTGTGTTGAGTCCTTAGTGATGTGGATGCCAAGGAACTTGAAGTTCTCGACTCGCTCCACTACAACCCTGTCGTCCTGGCGTCACATTTCCAAGTCTCTGACCTGTAGGCTGTCTCATCATCGTCGGTGATCAGGCCTACCACGGTCATGTCGTCAGCAAACTTGATGATGGTGTTAGAGTCGTGCATGGCCACGCAGTCGTGGGTGAACAGGGAGTACAGGAGGGGATTAAGCACGCACCCCTGAGGGGGTCCCGTATTGAGGGTCAGAGTGGTGGAGGTGTTGTTGCCTACCCTCACCACCTGGGGCCGGCCCGTCAGGAAGTCCAGGATCCAGTTGCAGAGGGAAGTGTTCAGTCCCAGGTTGGATTGTGGAGGGATGTAGAGAGCAATGATAATTATGAGAACTCTCTTAGTAGATAAAAAAGGTCTGCAGCTTACCATGAGCTATTCTATATCAGGTGAGCAAAGCTCAAGATTTCCTTCACACTGGAAGCAGTGCACCAGTTGTTTATGAAGAGGCACACTCCTCCCTCTTTGGACTTGCCCGAGGCTGCCGTCGTCCGATCATTCCGCTGCAGGAGAAACCACTGAGTTCTACGTTCATAGATTGAGCCAGCCAAAACCGAAATAATGGCAATAGGAAAAATAATAACTCACAATCTACAGCAATCCTTTATGTTGACCACAAAAAATATTAAATACTTAGGATGCTTAATAAGTGACAACAAACAACAAATATATAAAGATAAGTGTATTCCATTACTCAACAATATGCAAGCAGATCTAATTAAATGGAATAATCGTCCCATAAATCTTACAGATAGAATAAACCTCTTTAGAATGGCATGGCTGACAAAGTTTTTATTTTTATTTTCGGTAATACCAATTACCTCACTGAAGACATTCTTTTAAAAAAGTATACTCAATCATAAGACTTTATATGGGCAAATAAAACTCACAGAATAAAAAGGAAAGTTTGACATATTCCTAAATCTGAGGGTGGTTTTAACCAACTCGCTACCCAAGGCATTTACTTACGACATATAGTTAAAATGCACTAAAGAGGAACAATGGGTACATATTGAAGATGTGCATTCTCATCCCCAGAATATTTTTATTTGTCTATTTTCAAAGGATAAAGCTAATAACATTAACAACTTCATAGTTAAGAACACTATAACAATATGGAAGAAAATGAAACTTATTCTACACGAACCAATATCACTCCCTAAAAACACAACCTTATTGAACAATCCTTGGATAGTTTTTCAGAATTTGATAAATTGGTCCACATGGAAAACTAAAGGCAGAGAAACCGTAAATTACTTGGTAACAGGAAATACATTTTTTCCATGACAGAATTAAAAAGTAATTTTGGACTGACCAAAGTATATAAATAGTTTCAAATACATGCAACTTAAAAGTTACATATCACAAAATGTATATTTGAAATCTTTTGGACATCAGAGCAACCTTGCGGGAATCTTATTTGAGTCAGAAAAGGATGTTCATATGATAGGGAAGATCTACAAGACCTTGCAGAGAGCATATCAAACTGACAATCTCTTAGAAAAAAATATAAACTATTGGAAAGACTTAGAAAGAACTGGTAGCTTAGTGGTTAAGAGCATTGTACCAGTAACCGAAAGGTCGCTGGTTCTAATCCCCGAACCGACTAGGTGAAAAATCTGTCGATGTGCCCTTGAGCAAGGCACTTAACCCTAATTGCTCCTGTAAGTCGCTCTGAATAAGAGCGTCTGCTAAATGACTAAAATATAAATGTAACTGATGTTGGCACAAGATGGAGGGAAAGTTGGAGTGTAACTAAAGAAATTACAGTTAATGACAATGTACACTTAATCCAGTATAAACTATTGTATAGAATGTATTATACAACAGACAACATTCTACAGCACAACGGCAGAGTCATGTCTTAAGTGTAAAACGAATAAATCAAATCAAATGTTATTTGCCACATGCGCAGAATACAACAGGTGTTTACCTTACAGTAAAATACTTACTTACAAGCCCTTAACCAAAAACGCAGTTTTAAGAAAAATAAGTGTTAAGTAAAAAATAGATAAGTAAAAAATAATTAAAGAGCAGCAGTAAAATAAAATAACAGTAGGGAGGCTATTTACAGGGGTTACCGGTACATAATCAATGTGCGGTATAATAATGACTCAATAATCCATGCTTTCTGGGAATGCTATAAAGTTGGTTGTCTGAAGTATTACAATGTAAAACATTTTTTTATTTGTCTGTCTGCATATTTCAAGACATGGCATATGGGGTGTAGTGAGATACCCAAAGAGCTGGACGATTCTCTACTCATCACTCATCTTGAAAACATTTAAACTAAAAACGTGGAAAGATCTAATGATTTATTATTGAAATATTGAAATATTGAAATAGCATGGGTGACTGAGAAAGGCCAAGTGGCAAAAAATAATGCAGTCACTAAGTATGGGGGTGTGAGCATGCGGGTCTGGGCAGATGAGATGTAGTCAATTTTTGTGTACGTCTGTAAGTCGTTATTCGTATGTATACGTTTGTATATGGAGCAATTTATTATAAAAAAATATATTGAGCCAACTAAGTTTCTGCAAGGAATATAATATTGCAGTTTTTCAGGTCTCTCTGATAGGAGACTCTCGAATGAAGCGTATCCACCTTATTCTCGAGTGACTGGACATTTTCCAATAAAACGGAGGGGAGTACAAGTTGATTTTCTCTAGGCCTCAGTTTCACAAGGATGCCAGCCAGTCTACCACGTCTACGCTTGCAGCGTTTTGGTAGCCCATGAAACAAAGGAATAGCGTCAGATGTGAACACAGGAACAGCTGAGTCGGACTTGAAGTCAAATTTGAAGAAGATATCGAGGTTAGTATCAAATCAAATTGTATTTGTCACATGCGCCGAATACAACAGGTGTAGTAGACCTTACAGTGAAATGCTTACTTACAAGCCCTTAACCAACAATGCCGTTTTACGAAAAAATACCAAAAGAAATCACACAAAAATACAATATAAAATAATACGAAATAAAAGTAACAAATAATTAAAGAGCAGCAGTAAAAATAACAATAGCGAGGCTATATACAGGGGGTACCGGTACCGAGTCAATGTGCGGGGGCACCGGTTAGTCGAGGTAATTGAGGTAATATGTACATGTAGGTAGAGTTATTAAAGTAACTGTCGATCTGATGCCCAAAAGAGCTTGGCGGTCATATGTGATAATAGTATGAACTTTCTGTACAAGAATAGTAAAGATAAACATGAAAAAGTCAATAAATAGCAAAGTCGGGTTGGAACTCATAAGATGTGAGCCTTCTCCGTCAGTGCCATCTTGAGATTTAACTGACTCCTCACTGATTGATGGGTATGGTTACTGACGGTGGCTTCCTCTCTGCCACTATGTCTCTCAACCTCCCTGGGCTTCTTGTGTATTCCTTACCCACCCACATGAACAAATACACCCACATGAACAAATACTACAGTTTACTAAAGAATACTACAGCAATTACAGTACTGTAGAATTATGTAATAAACTGTAGAATACTACTACATACTGTAGTATCCCTCGATCATTTGTAGTACTTACTATAGAATGTTGTGGTACACTGTAGAATACTATAGAGGGGTTGCAGTTGAATCACAAATCACCTAGCAACCACACCAGGCGCCATGTTGGAAGACCAGAGTCAGTCTGGTGGAAGTCCTTCAATCATTCATGTCTGGCTATGTTTTGGTACCACCGGAAACATTGGGAAGATTACCCATTATTTTGTTTTTCTAAGGACACAGAAAACCAAATCAGTGGGAGAAACTATTCAAGTAAGTAAATATATTTTGAAGATGACAAAGAACGATGTAATATTAGCTCGCTAGCTTGCTACAAGAACTTAGTGTGCAGGCTAATTTAATGTTAGCTAGCTAGCTATCTTTAAATACTGTATAGCTAGCTCAGTGAATTAAATATAACCAACTAGCTTACTTCATATTATCTATATAGTTAGCTATATTGATGTATTTATCATTGCAAATTAAAAACACACATTTGAAATGCATTTGTAGCTAGGTTGCTAGCTAGCTAGCTAACAGGCATGGAAGGATTAACGTTAGCAGCTCCAGCTGTCAGAGAAGGGAGGGAGTAGGCTACTCTGGATAGGACAGGTACCTTTGTGGGAGGACATTATGAAAAGATTCTCCAGTTACAGTCCCTAGCAAGAGATATAGCAACATAATATTCAGTGCTGTCTAATTTGAGTATAATGAAGCTTGTTTCTTTGCGATGTTTTCTGTCCTCAGATAGAGAGCATTGTGAAACCCTGTCTGCAGATGAAGAGGTCCCATTGAATGTCCCAAGAGAATAAGGGTACATCCTTGTATACCATGGGTTATACTGTACGTGTACCTATGCTAGCAAATGTTAAATAATACATATACAGCTTAAAATTACAACTGGGTGTGCAGGCTTCTGTTCCAGCCCAGCACTAACATACCTGATTCAATGTATTAAACCTAATTAGTTGATAATGAAGTGTGCTATTGCTGGGCTGGAATAGAAGTCTGCTCACCAAGTAGACCAGGGATCAGTGGAGTGAGGCTGGCCACCTCTGGTATTGACTTATTTTTTGTTCATCTGAAATTATGCTTTAGTAATAATAGCCTACTTGTTACTAAAATGTCTAACCTTTACATATGAGTTAGCTTACTTGTTGTCACGGTTTCGGCCGAGGCTGCCTCTCTCCCTTGTTCGGGCAGGCTTCGGCGTTCGTTGTCTCCGGAATACTAGCTGCCACCGTTGTATGTTTCATGTTCGTTTGCTTTTGTCTGATTGTTGTCACACCTGTTATCATTTAGTGTCATTAGTGTCCTATTTAGTTCTCGTTGTGTTTGTCAGGTGTTGTGTGTTATTGATTTTGGTCTGTCGTGTGTTGGGCTTATTTTCGCCCTTTCGCTCGGTTGAGCTTTCCTCCACTGCGTTGGAGCGTTACGCACCTGTTAGTGCGCTTGTTGCTATTTCGCCTTCGTGCGTATTTTTGCCTTCGGGCAAGTGTTGTTATTTTTCCTGTTTGGAGATTAACTAAAGTTGTTTGGACTATCCTTCGGTGTTCTGCGTTTGATTCCACCACTCCACCCACCTACAGCACGCGTGACAGAATAACACACCAATAATGGAATCAGCAGGAGCCGCAGCAGCCCAGACGACGCTGGAGGACCAGGTTCGGGAACAACGGGACCAGATCCTGCAGATGGGGACCGCACTGCAGGAGGTGATCACCACCATCCGAGGCTGGGGAACGCCTCCACCACCACCCTCCCTGCCAGCACCATCGGCCAGTCCGCCCATTCCCGCACCGGAAGCCCGAGGAGTCCGACTCTCGCTCCTGAGGGCCTACGATGGAACCGCGGCCGGGTGTCAGGGATTCCTTCTCCAGGTGGAGCTGTACCTGGCCACCGTGCACCCGGCGCCCTCGGGAATTGAGAGCGTGTCCGCCCTGATCTCCTGCCTTTCCGGGAAGGCATTGGAATGGGCCAACGCGGAGTGGAGGAGGATCGACGCGGACACCATCACGTACGACGAGTTCTCCCGCCGCTTCAGGGCGGTGTTTGACCATCCCCCGGAGGGGAAAGCGGCGGGGGAGCGTCTGGTCTTCCTCCGGCAGGGGAGGAGGAGTGCCCAAGAGTTCGCCCTCGAATTCCGTACTCTAGCGGCAAATGCAGGGTGGAATGATCGGGCTCTCGTCGATCACTACAGATGTAGTCTACGAGAGGACGTCCGTCGGGAGCTGGCTTGTAGGGACACCAGCCTCTCGTTCGACCAGTTGGTCGACATGTCCATCAGGCTGGATAACCTACTAGCTACCCGCGGACGTCCCGAGGGGGTCCGTCCATTTCACCCTCCAGCGCCTCCGAGCCGTGTCCCATGGAGCTCGGGGCGCTGGCGCCAGAGAGAGGAGGGGTCGGCTTACTGGGGTCCATCCCCTGCACCAACTGTGGTCGGGGAGGACACACCGCGGCTAGGTGCTGGGGATGGCCTCCTAGGGGAGAGGACGACAGGTCCCGCACTGGGGATTCCTTCCAGGTGAGTAGGCGCCCCACTCACCCAGAGCTCTCTGTTGCACATTTTTGTATACCTGTGAGTTTTCCACAGGTAGCACCTCATTCCCAGCATAAGGCGCTGGTAGATTCAGGCGCGGCTGGGAATTGTGTTGATAAGAAGTTTTGTTTAGCCTTAGGGATTCCCCTTCTTCCTGTTGATGTCCCTTTCCCGTTCATGCCCTAGATAGCCGTCCGTTGGGTGCGGGCTTGATCAGGAGGTCACTGCGCCACTTAGGATGTGTGCGCAGGGGGGTCATCAGGAGATGATTCAGCTATTTCTGATTGACTCTCCTGCGTATCCGGTGGTGCTGGGCATGCCCTGGTTGAGTACCCATAACCCATTTATTTCGTGGCAGGAGAGGGCTCTGATGGAGTGGTCTGCCCAGTGTGTGGGTCGATGTTTGGGCGTTTCCGTAGGGGCTACCTCGGTGGAGAGTCCAAACCAGGTGCCCGCATTGCACGTTCCCCCTGAGTATGGGGATTTGGCCATCGCGTTTAGTAAGTCGAGGGCGACGCGGTTGCCGCCCCATAGGCAGGGGAGATTGTGCGATAGACCTCCAGGCACGAGCTGCGCTCCCACGGAGCCATGTGTATCCTCTGTCTCAGGAGGAGAAGAAAGCTATGGAAACTTACATAGACGAATCTCTGAGACAAGGATACATACGGCCTTCCACTTCCCCTGCGTCCTCGAGTTTCTTTTTGTGAAGAAGAAGGATGGGGGTTTACGCCCGTGCATCGATTACCGTGGTCTCAATCAGATCACGGTGAAGTACAGTTATCCACTCCCGCTGATTGCGACCATGACTGAGTCCTTGCATGGGGCGCGTTTCTTCACTAAATTAGATCTCAGGAGCGCGTACAACTTGGTGCGCATCAGTGAGGGCGATGAATGGAAGACAGCCTTTAGTACCACCTCGGGCCATTACGAGTATCTTGTCATGCCATACGGGTTGATGAACGCTCCGTCAGTTTTCCAATCATTCGTGGATGAGATCTTCAGGGACATGCAGGGGCAGGGGGTCGTGGTGTACATAGATGACATTCTCGTGTACTCGCCTACCCGTGTCGAGCATGTGGCCCTGGTGCGCAGAGTGTTGCGGAGGCTGGTGGAGCACGACCTGTATGTTAAGGCAGAGAAGTGTCTGTTTTTCCAGGAGTCGGTCTCCCTTTTTGGGGTATCAGTTGTCTGCGTCAGGGGTGAGGATGGAGGTAGACCGGGTGTCAGCCGTGCGTAATTGGCAAACACCAACCACTGTGAAGGAGGTGCAGCAGTTTTTGGGGTTTGCGAATTACTACCGGAGGTTTATCCGGGGGTTTTGGACAGGTGGCAGCTCCCATCACGTCTCTCTTGAAGGGGGGTCCGGTGCGTCTGCAGTGGTCTGCCGAGGCGGACAGGGCATTTGGGAGGCTGAAGGACCTGTTTACCTCGGCTCCAGTGCTGGCGCATCCGGATCCCTCTTTACCATTTCAGGTAGAGGTGGACGCGTCTGAGGCCGGTATTGGAGCCGTGCTTTCACAACAGTCAGGCGCGCCACCTAAACTCCGGCCCTGTGCCTTCTATTCCAAGAAGCTCAGTCCGGCGGAGCGAAACTATGACGTAGGGGACAGGGAGCTGTTAGCCGTGGTACAGGCCCTAAAGGTGTGGAGGCACTGGCTTGAGGGGGCTCAACACCCTTTCCTCATTTTGACGGACCACCGTAACCTGGAGTACATCCGGGCAGCGAGGAGGCTAAACCCTCGGCAGGCTAGATGGAATATGTTTTTGACCCGGTTTACATTTAAGATCACGTACATCCCTGGGTCACAGAACGGTAAGGCAGATGCACTGTCTCGGCGGTATGACACGGAGGAGAGGTCCGTGGAGCCCACTCCCATACTGCCGGAGTCGTGTCTGGTGGCACCGGTAGTGTGGGAGGTCGATGCTGAGCTCGAGCGGGCGTTACGCACCGACCCTAGTCCACCACAGTGCCCGGAGGGTCGGAAGTACGTTCCGCTCGAGGTTCGGGGATCGATTGATCTATTGGGCTCACACGTCACCCTCCTCTGGACACCCGGGTATCGGCCGGACAGTGCACTGTCTTAGTGCCAAGTACTGGTGGCCCACGTTGGCAAGGGATGTGAGGGTTTATGTTTCCTCCTGCTCGGTGTGCGCCCAGTGAAAGGCGCCTAGACATCTGCCTAGGGGTAAGTTACTACCCCTGCCCGTTCCACAACGACCATGGTCCCACCTCTCGGTGGATTTCCTTACTGACCTTCCTCCTTCACAGGGGAATACCACTATACTGGTCGTTGTGGACCGGTTTTCTAAGGCCTGTCGTTTGCTCCCCATGCCGGGCCTTCCTACCGCCCCTGCAAACTGCCGAAGCCCTATTCACCCATGTGTTCCGGCACTACGGGGTACCCGAGGATATTGTGTCTGATCGGGGTCCCCAATTTACCTCCAGAGTCTGGAGGGCCTTTATGGAGCGGTTGGGGGTCTCGGTGAGCCTCACCTCGGGTTACCACCCGGAGAGTAATGGGCAGGTGGAACGTGTGAACCAGGATGTGGGTAGGTTTCTTAGAACATACTGCCAGGACCGGCCGGAGGAGTGGGCAAGGTACGTTCCCTGGGCCGAAATGTCCCAGAATTCCCTACGCCATTCCTCCACTAACCTAACCCCTTTCCAATGTGTGTTAGGTTACCAGCCGGTTCTGGCACCTTGGCAGCAGAGCCAGATTGAGGCTCCTGCGGTGGATGAGTGGGCGCGGCGCTCGGAGGAGACCTGGAACGCTGCACACGTCCACCTGCAGCGGGCCCTCCGACGTCATAAGGCGAGCGCCGATCTCCACCGCAGTGAGGGACCGGTGTACGCACCTGGTGATCGAGTCTGGCTCTCTACCAGAAACCTGCCCCTCCGCCTGCCCTGTCGGAAACTGGGTCGGCGGTTTGTAGGGCCATTTAAAGTCCTGGGAAGGTTGAACGAGGTGTGTTATAAATTACAACTACCTGTTGAATATAAAAGTATTAACCCCTCGTTCCATGTGTCCCTTCTCAGGCCGGTGGTAGCTGGCCCACTCCAAGAAAGTGAGATCAGGGAGACTCCTCCGCCCCCATTGGACATCGAGGGGGCACCGGCGTACTCCGTGAGGTCCATCTTGGATTCGAGACGTCGGATGGGGGTCTCCAGTATCTAGTGGAGTGGGAGGGGTACGGTCCGGAGGAGCGGTGCTGGGTGCCGAGGAGAGACATTTTGGACCCGTCTCTCCTGACGGAATTCCATCGTGGGCACCCGACGCACCCTGCTCCGCGTCCTCCGGGTCGTCCCCGAGGCCGGAGTCGGCGCACGTCTGGAGCCGCGCGTCAAGGGGGGGGTACTGTCACGGTTTCGGCCGAGGCTGCCTCTCTCCCTTGTTCGGGCAGGCTTCGGCGTTCGTTGTCTCCGGAATACTAGCTGCCACCGTTGTATGTTTCATGTTCGTTTGCTTTTGTCTGATTGTTGTCACACCTGTTATCATTTAGTGTCATTAGTGTCCTATTTAGTTCTCGTTGTGTTTGTCAGGTGTTGTGTGTTATTGATTTTGGTCTGTCGTGTGTTGGGCTTATTTTCGCCCTTTCGCTCGGTTGAGCTTTCCTCCACTGCGTTGGAGCGTTACGCACCTGTTAGTGCGCTTGTTGCTATTTCGCCTTCGTGCGTATTTTTGCCTTCGGGCAAGTGTTGTTATTTTTCCTGTTTGGAGATTAACTAAAGTTGTTTGGACTATCCTTCGGTGTTCTGCGTTTGATTCCACCACTCCACCCACCTACAGCACGCGTGACACTTGTACACTTTGAAATTATATGAAATAAAGTGTTGATTCGTTTTAATTGTTCATCACAATCCTGCAATAAAGAGGAGAAGGGAATTTGTCACTAATTTGTCTTTGTTTCTGTGTTGTATTCTCAAATGAACATGACCTTTTTGTTCCGTTGTAAGCTCTCCAATTAGTTTTATTTGATTGTCACTCTTTTTCAGGATATCAGCTATGTGAAACCATTTTGAAGCTGATGATAATGGCATGCAAAGCCAATGCAGCCATAGGCCTAAAGCAGTGGTTCCCATTTCCGGTCCTCGAGTACCCACAACAGAACTCATTGTAGACCCGGACAAACATACCTGATTCAACTCATTGAGGGCCTGATGATTAGTTGACAAGTTGAATCAGTTGTGCTTGTCAGAGGCACCAATAAAAATGTGTACTGTTGGGGGTACTCGGGGAACAGCATTGGGAATCACTGGACTACAGTATGATGGCATTAGCCTTATGGGCATTTGCAATGCACCCCTTGACACTGTGCTTCTGAAGCAGATAATAGGTTAACTCACACATTGTTTGCATATGTTGAGCTATAGGTTCTCAATTTAAAAACGATACTAGTAGACAATGTATACAGTGGGGGAAAAAAGTATTTAGTCAGCCACCAATTGTGCAAGTTCTCCCACTTAAAATGATGAGAGAGGCCTGTAATTTTCATCATAGGTACATGTCAACTATGACAGACAAAATGAGAATTTCTTTTCCAGAAAATCACATTGTATGATTTTTATTTTTATTTTATTTTTTATTTTTTGAGAACTCTGTTTATTAAGTTTTACACACACACAGACAAGACAAAGCAATATAAATAATATACTCAACTAGAAAAAAAATAAAAATAATACATATAAAAAAAAAATTACTTTAAAGATACCATACTTTAGACAAGTTAAACACACCAGGCAGAAGGCTACAAAAGGTTAAAGGGCAATCTATAGAATAGGGACAGAGCAAACACCTCACCATTGTTCCTGTAAACAGTTAAGGGATGGGGTGGAGAAATGCAACCACTCACAGACAGTCAAGGCCACAGACCAATCATCCACTGGACCAAAAATAAAAAGTTTACAATGCTTTAAAATAAAAAATGAATATTGATAATTTTATGTAGGCGTGAACAGAATTAAAAAATAAAAATAACTGGGAAAAACAAGCTCACACCTTAGTCTCTGCCCGGGCGAGATGAACAAGGCATCCGCAGGTCACAATCAATAAGCACATCCACCTTAATGCCCCCACCCCCACCCCAGAAAAAAACACAGAGAAATGCTCATCCAACCCCTAAGTCACAGGGGGTCAAATACAGACTTATTTTGGTTTTAATAGGAATGCCATCAGAGGATGGACTGTTTAAAGTAAGACCGGAATGGAGCCCAAGCCTCATTAAACAGTTTGGGGTTCCCACGTGAATTGAATTGAATTTTTTCTAGTTTCAGAGAGCACAACACATCTCTCACCCAATATTTATAAGATGGGGGAGCTGCCATCTTCCAGTTCTGTAGTATTAGCCGTCTAGCTAAAAGAGTTGTATAAGCAACAGTGTCCGACTGGATTCTTGACAGGGGGGTGCTTATGGGCAGTACTCCAAAAAGGGCTGTAAGGGGAGAGGGATCTATAACAGTGTTATATATATCAGAGAAACATTTAAATATTAATTCCCAGAAACCTGACAGTTTATGACAGCCCCAGAACATATGCAACAGTGTGGCCGGTTCAATTTTACATCTGACACAGGTAGGATCAAAATCAGAGAATATTCTTCCAAGTCTGGCCCCAGACCAGTGGATACGGTGAACCACCTTGAATTGAATGAGGCTGTGTCTAGTGCTAAAAGAGGACGAATGCACCCTGCGCAGCACAGATTCCCAGGTGTCTTCCCCAAGTTCCTCCCCCAAATCCTTTTCCCATCGAGTTTTTAAAGGCACCAAAGAAGGGTTCTGTAAGTCATGAATGATTGCATATACATCTGAAATTGCGCCCCTAGGAAGCTTGTTCAGCTCCAGGATGCTCTCCATAGCTGTATTCACAGGCCTATGGGGAAATTCAGGTGTGTTAGCTCTGACAAAGTTCCTAGTCTGGAGATAGCGGAAAAAGTGGGATTGGGGGAGGTTGAACCTTTCCTGTAGCTGAGCAAAAGAGGCAAATGTATCATCAAAGAATAATTGGGCTAGTGAGGAGAGGCCTAGTGAGTGCCAGATGTCAAAAGCCCCATCATTCAAAGATGGAGGAAATAAAATGTTCTGATTGATTGGGCCTGATAGAGAAAAGCCTCGAAGGCCAAAGGCTAAGCGGAACTGATTCCAAATTTTAAGAGACTGCTTTACAATTGGGTTGGCACACCTTTTGCCTAGGGACACTGGGAGAGACGAGCACAACACAGAAGAAAGTGCAGCAGGTTTACACGATTCAGACTCCATCTGGACCCAGATTGGTCTAGGGCCAGTAGGATCAGTCTGCAGCCAGTACAGAAGGGCTCTGAAATTTGCAGCCCAATAGTATGTCTGAAAATTTGGTAGAGCTAAACCCCCAATGACTTAGGCTTCTGTAAATGTTTTCTACCAATCCGTGGTACCTTGCCATCCCAAATAAAATGCATGAATGTTTGATCCAGTGAAATAAAAAAAGATTTTGGAATAAAAATGGGTAGACATTGAAATAAATATAGAAATTTGGGCAACACACTCATTTTAATGACATTAATCCTTCCGATAAGAGAAAGAGGTAGCGCATTCCAAAAGCAAAAGATTGTTTCAAACTGTCTGCTAGAGCAACCAAGTTTTCCTGAAACAGATTTGAATATTTCCTTGTCACTTTAACTCCCAAGTAGGTGAATTGATCCCGGACAATCCTAAACTGAGAACTTGTAAAAGAGAACTTTAAAGCAGCCTTGTTTACAGGAAAAAGCTCACTCTTGCCTAGATTCAGCTTGTACCCTGAGATTGATCCAAACCTTTTAAGAACAGATAAGGCGCGTGGCAATGAGGTATCAGGGTTAGAGATAAACAAAAGGAGGTCATCCGCATATAGCGAGACTTTCTGCTCTGAGCCCGTCCGGATTATTCCTTGAATGGCATCATTAGAGCGTAATGCAATGGCGAGAGGTTCGATTGCCAAAGCAAACAACAAGGGGGAGAGTGGACAGCCCTGTCTGGATCCGCGGTGCAAGGGAAAATAGTCAGAGGACAAGTTATTAGTCCGTACCGAAGCCATGGGGGGAAAAATAAAGAATCTTTATCCACGCAATGAATTTGGGGCCAAAGCCAAATCTATAAAGGGTGGCTGTTAGGTAATCCCACTCAACGTGGTCAAACGCTTTTTCTGCATCAAGTGAGACCACCACCTCTGGGTCCTCCGACGCAGGGGAGTACAGTATATTCATAAGGCGCCTAATATTGAAAAACAAATGCCTATTTCTCACAAAGCCAGTCTGGTCAGAGTGTATTACTTGATGCAGCGAGCCTTCCATACGGATGGCTAAAAGCTTGGCTAGGATTTTGTAATCACAGTTTAAAAGCGAGATTGGGCGAAAGGATCCACATTCCAGGGGGTCTTTGTTTTTCTTTAATAGTAATGAAATTGAAGCTTGATAAAGACTAGGCGGTAGCTTTGAGGTATTAAGGGACTCTGCAAATAGTCGAGACAAGAATGGGCAAAGCAGACCAGAAAACGTCCTGTAAAATTCGGTTGGAAAACCATCCGGACCCGGTGATTTACCGCTTTTCATTGCGGACACTGCTGTTGCAATCTCCTCAGGTGTAAATTCTTCTTCTAGATAGTCATGGGTGTCTGTATCAATTGAAGGCATATTCAGGCCATTAAAGAAGGAATCAATCAGCAAAGGGTCTTGAGGGGATTCAGAGGTGTATAGCGCAGAATAAAATTGTTTGAATTGATCATTGATCTCTTTATGTATAACTGTGGTGGCACCAGACGGGGTCCTTATTTGTGGGATTAAACGTGAGGCCTCAGATTTACGGATCTGATGTGCAAGGAGTTTACTGGCCTTGTCGCCTTGTTCATACACTCTGTACCGAGCTCGCAAGAGTAACTGTTCAGCTTGCCTGGTAGAAAGCTCATCAAATTCAGATTGGAGTAGTTGGCGCTCTTTATGCAGATCAGAGGAAGGAACCGTGGCATACTTCTCATCCAATGTGGCTATGGATTCGCTCAGGTCCCGAAGTCGCTGAGAGCGAACTCTGTTTTGGTTGGCTGTATAAGAAATAATTTGGCCACGTAGGTATGCTTTGAGAGACTCCCATATGGTAGAGCAGGACATACCTGGTGTTGAATTAGTTTCTAGGAATAAGGTGATTTCAGAAGAAATGAAATTGACAAACTCCTTATCTGAGAGTAAAATGGGGTTAAGACGCCATTGATAACACATAGGAGGTCGCTGGGGAAACTCTAGTTCAAGCACTAATGGTGAATGGTCCGAAATAACAATACTCTTGTAAGTACACTGCCGAAGGTTAGGCAAAAGTTTTTTGTCCAAAAAGAAGTAATCAATCCGGGAGTATGTTTGATGAACATGAGAATAAAAGGAATACTGTCTATCTGTAGGATGTAGGAAACGCCAGGCCTCAAACATGGCATATTTCTGAAGAAAGGCTTGAATAAGTAGGGCACATTTAGATGGGCCTGTAGTTGTTCGTGAGGACTTGTCAAGAACTGGGGACATTTTGCAGTTGAAATCCCCCCCCCCTAAAATCAATAAATGAGAATCTACATTGGGTATAGCAGACAAAAAGGAAGAAATGAAACTTGTGTCATCCCAATTGGGAGCATAAACACTAGCCAAAACAAGAGGGGTAGAAAACAGTTTACCGGTTACTATGACGTATCGTCCCTTAGGATCAGCGATAACCTCAGAAGCTACAAAGGGAGTGACTTTATCAACCAAAATGGCAGCCCCTCTTGATTTACTATGAAAGTTAGAGTGGAACACTTGACCAACCCAGTCCCTACGCATCCTAAAGTGCTCACCAGTCCTCAAGTGAGTCTCTTGTAGAAATGCAACATTTGCATTCAAACCCTTTAAGTGTGTCAACACCCTCTTACGTTTCACTGGGTTATTAACCCCTTTGGTGTTCCACAAAATGTATTTGATCGCATTGTTTCGGCCCCTCTGGGCATTCCCGTTATACAACCCCGTCATTAGAGCATAGAATGGAAAAGCAATGAGCGCCCAGAAACCCCAGAATAACTTGTCTCAGAGTAATAATGTACGGTGGTAGATGTTGAGAAAAAGTACCGAAAAAAAAACAAAAAAGACAGAATGACAACATTAGAACTGAACAATTCAACCCCTCCCCCCACCCCCTCCCCCATCCCAGACAGTACCTCCCCAAACGAGGTACAAGCCTAAATAGAGCATGTTCTCTTCGCACAGTATGTCTGTGAGAGTGCGGTCTTAAACCTAAACCCACAGTCCCGCTCTTTAAAGTCGTGTTTTGTTAGTGGATCAAACAGCAAAAAGAGATAATCATTTTTTAAATAAAAGAAATTAAGGTGAATCCCTTGTGCAGACGAAATTACAAAAGCACCACTTGTAGATGTATATAATTATATTCCCAGTCTTATAACAGGCATTTGAGAGAGAAAATAAAGAAAATAAATAGAATGTGTAAAGGCTCTCAGCCGAAAACCTAATTTGAAGTAAGGAAGTCGTAGTAAGACAATCAAAAATGATAACAATTATTATTATTATAATAGTTGTCTAGTTGAATGCTGAGACAGCTTACAACCAAGACCAAAAAACTACGTGTGCGCAACGTTTAACGCTTGCTGGGCATAAATGACGCTCAGAACTTTAAAATTTAAGTGAAGACCCCCAAAAAAACGTGTCGCCTCGGGAAGCATTTACTGTTTACTGGGTCAATGCAAACGGATGCAGTAAGCAAATAACCAAGAATATTTTGAGTCACTGAGACACTATGTAAACAAACTGAATAGGTGAGCAAGACAGCCTAGAAAACACAGGAGTATAGTAAAACCGCAATACAATGAAATTAAAATGACTGAATGCTTGTAAGGCAAGCACACTAGATGATCAAAACATTAGATCACATCAAATAAGCCTGAATGGGTACGCCAACCCCCCAACTATACAAAATTAGCATGTTGTAGCTAAACATAGTTGTACCACAGGTGGGTTACTTACTATCCACAGTTCGCTAGCAACAGTTGCTGAACTATGAGCAAGTTCAAGACTTCTTGATGTGACGTTGAATGTGAGAGAGAGCCTCATCCGGAGATTCAAATGTGTAGTCTTTACCATCATGAGATAGCCATAAACGGGCCGGGAATCGCAGTCCGTACTTCACACCTGGATGGTCCCGAAGTAGTCGTTTGGCCTGTCCGAAAGCTGCGCGCTGCCTGGAAACAGTGAGGGAGTAGTCCTGGTAGATGGAGAAGCTCTGTCCTTGAAAGCTCAGAGTGGTATTGCGGGCTCGTCGGAGAATCTCCATCTTCTCATGGAAAAAGTGCACTCGAAGAATTATGTCACGGGGCCTCTCCCCATCCCGGGGCTTTGGGCGCAGCGACCGGTGGGCACGATCAAACAGGGGCTTTTCATCTAAGGCTAGAACATCTTTCAGCAGCCCAGAAACGAAGTCCGTGGCGCGAGGCATTTCCGCTGACTCTGGGACTGATACAAGTCTCAGGTTATTGCGGCGAGAGAATCCCTCCAAACTTACACAGCTCTCCTTCACCTTTTTCAAATCCGCAGCTAGGCGTTTCACGTCAGCCTCCAGGGATGTAGTTAAGTCGGAGACATTTGTAGCGAAGGTCTCCAGTGCTGCAATCGTTGTAGTGTGCGACTCCATTGTTGTTTTGAGTGATGCGATTGCCGGCACCGTCTCGTTCCGCAGGATGGTTAGATCTGCTTTTAAAGTATCAGAAACCTCCTTTATTCGGGCCTCAATCGTAGCAACCACCTCCGTTTTCATTTCAACTATCTCAGAGCGTAGTAGTTTGATGGCCTCGAGAATGTTCACTTCAGCGCCGCCAGGCTAAGCCGCCCCGGGTAGAGTATCAGTCCCCGGGTCGTCAGGCTCAGGGGAGGGCGGTGATGAGAGTGTGTCTTGTAGGCCGGGTTTTCTCAAAGTCATGTTTTTGGCCTTATGTTTCGTCGACATGCTGATATTTGGAAGTAAAGTAGTCTTGGTTTTTACGGGAAGGGATCACCAAAATAATATATGAAAATAAATACGGTTTTGCTGCAAAATTCACATAAACTTTAAAAATACCACGGGAGCAAACGGAAAACACGTCAGTCGCACATGGCGTCCCTCCAATCGCACTCCATTGTATGATTTTTAATGAATTTATTTGCAAATTATGGTGGAAAATAAGTATTTGGTCAATAACAAAAGTTTCTCAATACTTTGTTATATACCCTTTGTTGGCAATGACACAGGTCAAACGTTTTCTGTAAGTCTTCACAAGGTTTTCACACACTGTTGCTGGTATTTTGGCCCATTCCTCCATGCAGATCTCCTCTAGAGCAGTGATGTTTTGGGGCTGTCGCTGGGCAACACGGACTTTCAACTCCCTCCAAAGATTTTCTATGGGGTTGAGATCTGGAGACTGGCTAGGCCACTCCAGGACCTTGAAATGCTTCTTACGAAGCCACTCCTTCGTTGCCCGGGAGGTGTGTTTGGGATCATTGTCATGCTAAAAGACCCAGCCACGTTTCATCTTCAATGCCCTTGCTGATGGAAGGAGGTTTTCACTCAAAATCTCACGATACATGGCCCCATTCATTCTTTCCTTTACACGGATCAGTCGTCCTGGTCCCTTTGCAGAAAAACAGCCCCAAAGCATGAAGTTTCCACCCCCATGCTTCACAGTAGGTATGGTGTTCTTTGGATGCAACTCAGCATTCTTTGTCCTCCAAACACGACGAGTTGAGTTTTTACCAAAAAGTTCTATTTTGGTTTCATCTGACCATATGACATTCTCCCAAACTTCAGACGGGCCTGGACATGTACTGGCTTAAGCAGGGGGACACGTCTGGCAATGCAGGATTTGAGTCCCTGGTGGCGTAGTGTGTTACTGATGGTAGGCTTTGTTACTTTGGTCCCAGCTCTCTGCAGGTCATTCAATAGGTCCCCCCGTGTGGTTCTGGGATTTTTGCTCACCGTTCTCGTGATCATTTTGACCCCACGCGGTGAGATCTTGCGTGGAGCCCCAGATCGAGGGAGATTATCAGTGGTCTTGTATGTCTTCCATTTCCTAATAATTGCTCCCACAGTTGATTTCTTCAAACCAAGCTGCTTACCTATTGCAGATTCAGTCTTCCCAGCCTGGTGCAGGTCTACAATTTGGTTTCTGGTGTCCTTTGACAGCTCTTTGGTCTTGACCATAGTGGAGTTTGGAGTGTGACTGTTTGAGGTTGTGGACAGGTGTCTTTTATACTGATAACAAGTTCAAACAGGTGCCATTAATACAGGTAACGAGTGGAGGACAGAGGAGCCTCTTAAAGAAGAAGTTACAGGTCTGTGAGAGCCAGAAATCTTGCTTGTTTGTAGGTGACCAAATACTTATTTTCCACCATAATTTGCAAATAAATTCATTAAAAATCCTACAATGTGATTTTCTGGATTTTTTTTTCTCAATTTGTCTGTCATAGTTGACGTGTACCTATGATGAAAATGACAGGCCTCTCTCATCTTTTTAAGTGGGAGAACTTGTACAATTGGTGGCTGACTAAATACTTTTTTCCCCCACTGTATGAGGCTAATCCTTATACTGGATTTTGTACATGCCTTGTGCTGACATGAAATTGTTTAGTGCAAATCCAACCCTTGCTATCTAGGTAGTGAAAATGTCTGGAAGCAGGAGATGCTGGGATCCTAAGCTTAAAAAATACATACAACTACTACTACCAAGTTCAATGCCAAAACTTTAAACTCACGCACCGCCTACGAGAGTGTCCCGTGTAGCTCAGTTGGTAGAGCATGGTGTTTGCAAGGCCAGGGTTGTTGGTTCGTTTCCCACGGGGGACCAGTATGAGAAAAAAAATGTATGCACTCACAAACTGTAAATCGCTCTGGATTAGAGCGTCTGCTAAATGACTAAAATGTAAAATGAGAGAGACGCCTGCTAACAGCTAGACTATGAGCTATATAGCTAGCTAATGTTGGCTAACTTAGTCTTGTTGTTAACACCTGGTTAGCATAACAGCTAAACTAAACTCGAAATCGATCAGACTTACCAGTGATGAAATGACGGGTTTCTTCGCTTTTCTAACAGTTCTTGAGTCTTATATCCTTGGTGTTTCATGATTGCCGGTAATCTATAAACATATTTTTTTCCCGTTGGCTTTCCTGCCTTGTTAGAGCAGCCAAATACTGCACAGAAATTGACCATGGTGATGAATCAACTATACTGAACAAAAATATAAATGCAACATGCAACAGTTTCAAAGATTTTACTGAGTTACAGTTCATATAAGGAAGTCAGTCAATTGAAATAAATTCATTAGGCCCTAATCTATGGATTTCACATGACTGGGAATACAGATATGCATCTGCTGGTCACAGATACTTTTTTTTTTTTATGGTAGGGCGTGGATCAGAAAACCAGTCAGTATCTTGTGTGACCACCATTTGCCTCATGCAGCGCGACATCTCCTTTGCATAGAGTTGATCAGGCTGTTGATTGTGGCCTGTGAAATGTTGTCCCACTCCTCTTCAATAGCTGTGTGAAGTTGCTGGATATTGGCGGGAACTGGAACATGCTGTTGATCCAGAGCATCCCAAACATGCTCAATGGGTGAAATGTCTGGTGAGTATGAAGGCCATGGAAGAACTGGGACATTTTCAGCTTCCAGGAATTGTGTATAGATCTTTGAGACATGGGGCTGTGCATTATCATGCTGAAAGACGAGGTGATGGTGGTGGATTAATGGCACAACAATGGAGCCTCAGGATCTCGTCCCGGTATCTCTGCATTCAAATTGCCATCGATAAAATGCAATTGTGTTCGTTGTCCATAGCTTATGCCTGCCCATACCATAACCCCCACCGCCACCATGGGGCACTCTGTTCACAACGTTGACATCAGCAAACCACTCGCTCACACAACGCCATACACATGGTCTGCAGTTGTGAGACCGGTTGGATGTACTGCCATATTCTCTAAAACGACGTTGGAGGCTTATGGTAGAGAAATAAACATTCAGTTCACTGGCAACAGCTCTGATGGACATTCCTGCACTCAGCATGCCAATTGCACGCTCCCTCAAAACTTGAGACGTATGTGGCATTGTGTTATGTGACAAACCTGCACATTATAGAGTGGCCTTTTATTGTCCCCAGCACAAGGTGCACCTGTGTAATGATCATGCTGTTTAATCAGCTTCTTGTTATGCCACACCTGTCAGGTGGATGGATTATCTTGGCAAAGGAGAAATGCTCACTAACAGGGATGTACATTTTTTGTACGAAATAAGCTTTTTGTGCGTATGGAACATTTCTGCTGTCACCTGGCAACCCTCTATAGTAAATACTACAGTATACTACAGACCGCAAAAACACTACAGTAAATTCCACAGTAATGTCCGCAAAAACACTACAGTCCGCAAAAACACTACAGTAATTATAGTATATAATACTACAGTATTTAATTTGCATATCCAATGCCCATTGCTCTACCTCATATCCAAATTTGTGCCACCCATAAGTGAGAAACCTACACAGAGGTGGCGCCACAGGTTCAAAAGTGGTGGGGCAAAATGTGTATGTGTCTTTTTTGGGGCCTGGAGATTTTCCTGATCTCATGACCTGGTCAGGTAAAACTCTGGGCCTATTCATAGACTATGACAAAATATTATAATTATAGATAGCTTCTCTTTTCATCTGTGCTATGACTATAGGGCTGGGGGGTTTCTTGTCGGGTCATGTTAATTGGAAACACTCCTGGCATAAGCTGGATCAAACCCTTTCAACCTACCACAAATCGTGTTATTATTAATTGTGAATCTGATATTAAAAGAGCCAGAGACAACAAGCAAATAATGGTTACAATGTCTTTAAATATACATTTCACTCTATACACACAAAATGTTAAGCAGTGGACATAGAAAAATGTAAAAGACAGACAGGTTTCAACGTAGAAAAGTATTTGAATTTTATGTTATAAAACCTTTTATTTGTTTGTCTGATTACAGTGGTCTTCTGCAATTATTCATTATGTAAGCTTTATGTAAGGCAGGGTTCCATTTAACACTATAAACAATAGACTTTGTAACAAGGCAAGGTTACATTTAGCCCAATAAGGGACTAAAGGAGCCTAACATTACTCCTTATATTCCAAGGACCTTACATGTTCTGTTAAGATGCCAATTGGCTCGGGCAGCAAAAACAGCCAAGTACTCCATCTAAACTTCAATCGATTCTCAATTGCGGTATGGTTCTAGAAACATAAAGCCCTTTACTTCCATATCACAAAATCATTTCACAAATGCAAAATATACACTTACTGTACACTGTTTTAACCGGTTTGAAAACAGTTGCAGCCGACAGTATTTTAGTGATAACACGTTTGTGGCGTCCAGTGTTTGGAGATTCCATCTGTTTTCCATAAACAAGCGATTTACAGTCATGCGTGCATACATTTTTACGTATGGGTGGCCCCGGCAATCGCACCCACTATGCTGGCGTTGCAATGCTCCACCAAGATGTATGACAAGGTTATAAATGCTTTGTGAAGCCTCAATTTAATATGAATTACACTATATATACAAAAGTATGTGGACACCCCTTCAAAATAGTGGATTCGGCTATTTCAGCCTCACCCATTCCTGACAGGTGTATAAAATCGAGCACACAGCCATGCAATCTCCACAGACAAACATTGGCAGTAGCATTGTCTTCCTGAAGAGCTCAGTCACTTTCAATGTGGCACCATCATAGGATGCCACCTTTCCAATAAGTCAGTTTGTCAAATTTCTGCCCTGCTAGAGCTGCCCCGGTCAACTGTAAGTGCTGTTATTGTGAAGTGGAAACGTCTAGGAGCAACAATGGCTCAGCCGCGAAGTGGTAGGCCACACAATCTCACAGAATGGGACCGGCAAGTGCTGAAGTGCGTAAAAATCATCTGTCCTCGGTTGCAACACTCACTACCGAGTTCCAAACTGCCTCTGGAAGCAAAGTCAGCACAATAATTGTTAGTCAGGAGCTTCATGAAATTGATTTCCATGGCCGAGCAGCCTGAGATCACTATATGCAATGCTAAGCGTCGGCTGGAGTGCTTTAAAGCTTGTCGCCATTGCCTCTGGAGCAGTGGAAACGCATTCTCTGGAGTGATGAATCACGCTTCACCATCTGGCAGTCCGACGGACGAATCTGGGTTTGGCGGATGCCAGGAGAACGCTACCTGCCCGAATGAATAGTGACAACTGTAAAGTTTGATGGAGGAGGATGAATGATCTGGGGCTGTTTTTCATGGTTCGGTGTCACGGTTTTCGCTGACAAACATACTGTTCATGGCTAACGATCCGGCAGGGAATGGATGTCAGGTCAGAGCTTAAGAAGGGGTGATGATCAGGACCAGGTGTGCCGAGGCTGATGAGAAGCAGGTGCGGGTAATCGAGAGATCACCCGCCTAGCAACGTCATCCGGCAACCGGACAGGGTGCGTTCAGGAACCTTCGGGAAACAGGAGATATCGAGCAGAAAAACGGCAACACAGGCAGGAACAGACTCAGGACGCAGGGATCATGACAGTACCCCCCCTCCGATGAACGCCACCGGGCGGACTACCCGGAGCGCCAGGATGGAGGCGGTAGAAGTCACGAAGGAGGTCAGCATCAAGGATCTGATGCCGAGGAATCCAACTCCTCTCCTCAGGACCATACCCCTCCCAGTCCACGAGATACTGGAAACCCCGGCCCCGCCGTCTGGAATCCATGATGCGGCGCACCGTATAGACAGGACCTCCTCCGATCATCCGAGGAGGAGGAGGAGGAGGCGGAGGGGGCAACAGAGGGCTGAGGAGAACAGGCTTGAGGCAGGAGACATGGAAGGTGGGATGGACTCTGAGCGTCCTAGGCAACTTGAGTCGAACCACAACCGGATTGATCACTCTCTCCACCACAAACGGACCAATGAACCTCGGCGACAGTTTCCTTGACTCAGTCCGCAGAGGGAGGTCCCGTGTAGCCAACCAGACCTTATCTCCAATAGCATAAGCGGGGGCTGGACTACGGCGACGATTCGCCTGGAGCTGATACCGGTCAGAAACTCTAAGGAGGGCCTTTCTGGCCCGATGCCAGGTCCGGTGGCAACGACGAATGTGGGCCTGGACAGAGGGAACCGAGAGATCCTTCTCCTGAGAAGGAAACAAGGGGGGTTGGTAGCCGTATAGGCACTGGAAGGGAGACATCCCAGTGGCAGAAGTAGAGAGAGTATTGTGGGCATACTCCACCCAAGGCAACTGAGAGACCCAAGAGGTGGGGTTGGAGGAAACAAGGCAGCGCAGCGTGGATTCCATCTTCTGGTTGGCTCTCTCCGCCTGTCCATTAGATTGGGGGTGAAATCCAGATGTGAGACTGACTGTAGCTCCAATGGCCAAACAGAAGGATTTCCAGACAGCAGAGGTGAACTGAGGACCATGGTCGGAAACTATGTCACTGGGCAATCCGTGGACCCTGAAAACCTCCCTAACCAGGATCTTGGACGTCTCAGAGGCAGGGGGAAGCTTGGAGATGGGCACAAAGTGGGCGAACTTGCTGAATCTGTCCACAATAGTCAGAATGACCGTGTTCCCCTCAGAAGAGGGCAACCCAGTGACAAAGTCCAGGGCCAGATGCGACCATGGTCGCCGGGGGATAGGTAGGGGGTGAAGAAGTCCAGAGCTGGGCCGATTGGCACTCTTGTTCTGCGCACAAACTGGACAGGCAGCAACAAACCTCCGAGTATCTTCTCCCATGGCAGGCCACCAAAATCGTCTGCGTAGAAGCGCCATCGTCCGAGCCACGCCAGGGTGACAAGCCATCTTGCTGGCATGGGACCATTGGAGGACAGCCGAACGGACCGACTCGGGCACAAACAACCGACCGGGTGGACCGTTACCGGGGCCGGGCTGCGTCCGAAGGGCCGCCATAACCTCCTCCTCAATCCTCCACATAACGGCTCCCACGACAAGGTTCCGGGGAAGAATCGTCTCAGTCTTGGCCCCACTCTCCTCCGTCTTGGAGAACATCTGGGACAAGGCGTCCGCCTTGCCGTTCTTAGACCCCGGACGGAACGTCAAGGAAAAATTAAAGCGTCCAAAAAACAGCGACCACCTGGCCTGACGGGAGTTGAGACGTTTAGCCGATTGCACGTAAGCAAGATTCTTGTGGTCAGTCCAGACAACAAACGGTTGCTCCGCCCCCTCCAACCAGTGGCGCCACTCCTCCAAGGCAAGTTTAACCGCGAGAAGCTCCCGGTTACCCACATCGTAGTTCCTCTCCGTAGACGAAAGACGACGAGAGTAGAAAGCGCAGGGATGGAGTTTACCATCAGTGGAGCATCGCTGGGACAGGATGGCGCCAACCCCCACATCAGACGCATCCACTTCAACGACAAACTGACGGGCAGTGTCAGGTTGAGAGAGAATCGGAGCGTTGGTGAATCGCCTCTTCAAATCCAGAAATGCTCGGTCCACCTCAGGATTCCAACTGAAGGCTCTGGTACTAGAAGTCAGGGCAGTTAAAGGAGCGGCCACACGGCTGTAATCACGGATAAATCTCCGATAGAAATTCGCAAACCCCAGAAACCTCTGGAGCTGCAATCTCATCCCGGGCTGGGCCCAATCCAGAACCGCCCTAACCTTCTCTTGGTCCATCCTAATCTCTCCCCTGGAGATGATGTATACGAGGAAGGATGTAGTGTGGGCGTGAAATTCACACTTCTCGGCCTTCACAAACAGGCGATTCTCCAGCAATCGCTGCAGAACCTGCTTGACATGCTGGACGTGGCTGGAAGGTTCCTTCGAGAAGATAAGAATGTCATCCAGGTAAACAAACACAAAAAGACCGATCATATCTCTCAGGACGTCATTCACCATACTCTGGAACACTGCTGGAGCATTGGTCAGTCCAAACGGCATCACCTGATACTCGAAGTGACCCATCGGTGTATTGAAACCCGTCAACCACTCGTCCCCCTCTCTGATCCGGACCAGATGATACGCATTGCGTAGGTCCAGCTTGGTGAACACAGTAGCACCCTATAAGGAGTCGAAAGCAGAGCTCATCAAGGGCAGGGGATACTTGTTCTTGACCGTGATATCATTCAACCCCCGATAATCAATACACGGTCGAAGAGAGCCATCCTTCTTACCCACAAAGAAGAATCCTGCCCCCAGGGGTGATGACGAGGGACGAATGAGACCAGCAGCTAGGGACTCCTTGATGTAGGTCTCCAAAGCTTCACGTTCAGGTCGGGAGATGCTGTATAACCGTCCCTTGGGATAGGCAGCCCCAGGGAACAGGTTTATGGCACAATCATATGGTTGGTGGGGAGGGAGTGACAGAGCCCTCTGCTTACTGAACACTTCCCCCAACTCGTGATATGTTTCGGGAACCAGGGACAAATCTGGGGGGTTAGCCTCAATGACCTGACTGGGAACAGAATGGGAACAGGCAGTCTTGAGGCAGTTAGCATGACAATCAATGCTCCAACTAGTTACCTTGCCAGTCACCCAATCGAACGAGGGATTGTGTTCCTTCAGCCAGGGGTATCCAAGGACCAGAGGAACATGGGGAGAAGGCAGAATGAAGAATGAGATAACCTCAGAATGATTCCCTGACAACAGCATCCTAACCGGTTCAGTCCTCATCGTGATACGTGCCAGACTACTGCCGTTCAGAGTGGTAGCTTCAATGGCTTCCGGTAATCGCTCCTTGGAAAGCCCCAGCTGTTCCACCACGTCGGCATCAATAAAGCTGCCATCGGCACCTGAATCGACGAAAGCGTTAATCGCTAAACTCTGATTCCCGTTCATGAGGGTAGCCGGGAAACGGGGTCTGACAGGGGTATTGAGAGGTTGTAACTGGCTCGCTAAAAGTCCTCCCAAACTTAGCGAGCCGGGCAGTTTGACGGCCGCTGGGAACAAGTGGAGATGTAATGTCCCGAACTCCCACAGTAGAGGCAGCGGTTGGTCTCACGTCTATGTTGGCGCTCCTCCTTGGTTAACCCGTGCCGCCCCACTTGCATGGGTTCAGAATCTGAAGGCAGGACCTGTCCACTAATCCCGTGTGGTGGACAATGATCGACGCGTTCTGGTCCACCTCCTGACCCGACTGGGAACCGAGAAGCTGATTGATCGGACGGGCCCCATTGCTTCTCCCTCCTTCTCTCTCGGACTCTGTTATCCACCCGAATAGACAAAGCTACCAAACTGTCCAGGTCACTAGGCTCCGGGTAGGAGATCAGCTCATCCTTAAGTTGCTCTGACAACCCCTGATAAAAGGCCGCTTGCAGTGACTCTTCATTCCACCCACTCTCCACAGCCAATGTCCTGAATTCTATTGCGAAGTCGGCGACGCTGCGAGCTCCTTGGCGAAGAGAGAACAGGCGCTTAGCTGCGTCCTTACCTCGGACTGGATGGTCAAACAGCCTCCTCATCTCTGCCGTGAACTCCTGGTATGACGCCATGCAGGTGTCCTGTCGTTCCCACACGGCTGAAGCCCACTCCAGGGCTCTCCCACGCAGCAATTCAATCACAAAGGCTGTCCTAGCCTTGTCTGTGGCATAAGAGTGGGGCTGTAGATCGAACACTAATCCACACTGCATAAGAAAGGAACGGCATCTTCCAAAATCCCCTTCATACTTATCAGGCGTCGGAACCTTGGGCTCACGGAAGGGCACAGCTCCAGAAGCGGTAGGCGAAAGGGGTGAAACCGGTAGTGGATTCTCCACCGGCAACCTGAGCTGAGCCTGGATCTTCGTCAGACTGGTCGAAAAGTTCAGAACTGACAACGCTATCTCCTGTAGCGCCGTGCTGTGTTGTCCCAACATCCTTTCCTGATGGGTAATGGCATGGCGAACAGAGTCCAGGTCCGCTGGGTTCATTTCTGGCCGGATCGTTCTGTCACGGTTTTCTAAGCCAGAACCCAGAAGCAGACCAGGACAAGGTGAGTTGAACGAAGGTGAGTATTTATTAACAGATTCAAAAAACGATGCAGAATAATCCAGGGGACAGAGCGGGTGGCGGAGATGAGTTGGTGGAGGTGAAGTGGCAGATCCAATGATGGCTCGGCAGCCGCCGACAACCAGGCAGGGGTTGGGTGAAGGTTCCGGGAGAATGACTGTAGATAGAAACAAACGGAGGTAAGTACACGGCAAGCCAACAAGGTGCAAAACAACAAAACTAACGCTAGTAACTCAGAGGCTGATACGCTGACAAACATACTGTTCATGGCTAACGATCCGGCAGGGAATGGATGTCAGGTCAGAGCTTAAGAAGGGGTGATGATCAGGACCAGGTGTGCCGAGGCTGATGAGAAGCAGGTGCGGGTAATCGAGAGATCACCCGCCTAGCAACGTCATCCGGCAACCGGACAGGGTGCGTTCAGGAACCTTCGGGAAACAGGAGATATCGAGCAGAAAAACGGCAACACAGGCAGGAACAGACTCAGGACGCAGGGATCATGACATTCGGGCTAGGCCCCTTTGTTCCAGTGAAGGACAATCTTAACACTACAGCATACAATGACATTCTAGATGATTCTGTGCTTCCAACTTTGTGGCAACAGTTTGGGGTAGGCCCTTTCCTGTTTCAGCATGACAATGCCGTCATGCTCAAAGCAAAGTCCATAGAGAAATGGTTTGTCGAGATCGGTGTGGAAGAACTTGACTGGCCTGCACAGAGCCCTGACCTCAACCCAATCGAACACCTTTAGGATGAATTGGAACGCTGACTGCGAGCCAGACCTAATCGCCCAACATCAGTGCCCCACCTCACTAATGCTCTTGTGGCTGAATGGAAGCAAGTCCCCTTAGCAATGTTTCAACATCTAGTGGAAAGCCTTCCCAGAAGAGTGGAGGCTGTTATAGCAGCAAAAGGGGGACCAACTCCATATCAATGCCCATGATTTTGGAATGAGATGTTCGATGAGCAGGTGTCTAAATACTTTGGTCATTTAGTGTATAAAGCCTTTATGGTTATGTCACGCAGTTATGCCACATATAAACTCAGCAAATAAAGAAACGTCAATTTTTCAGGACCGTCTTTCAAAGGTAATTTGTAAAAATCCAAATAACTTCACAGATCTTCATTGTAAAGGGTTTAAACACTGTTTCCCATGCTTGTTCAATGAACCATAAACAATTATTGAACATGCACCTGTGGAACGGTCGTTAAGACACTAACAGCTTACAGACGGTAGGCAATTAAGGTCACAGTTATGAAAATGTAGGACACTAAAGAGGCCTTTCTACAGACTCTGAAAAACACCAAAAGAAAGATGCCCAGGGTCCCTGCCCATCTGCGTGATCGTGCCTTAGGCATGCTGCAGAGGCATGAGGACTGCAGATGTGGCCAGGGCAATAAATTGCAATGTCCGTACTGTGAGACGCCTAAAACAGCACTACAGGGAGACAGGACGGACAGCTGATCATCCTCGCAGTGGCAGACCATGTGTAGCAACACCTGCACAGGATTGGTACATCCGAACATCACACCTGTGGGACAGGTACAGGATGGCAACAACAACTGCCCCTGTTACACCAGGAACACACAATCCCTCCATCAGTGCTGACTGTCCGCAATAGGCTGAGAGAGGCTGGACTGAGGGCTTGTAGGCCTGTTGTAAGGCAGGTCCTCACCAGACATCACCGGCAACAACGTCGCCTATGGGCACAAACCCACCGTCGCTGGACCAGACAGGACTGGCAAAAAGTGCTCTTCACTGACGAGTCACGGTTTTGTCTCACCAGGAGTGATGGTCGGATTCACGTTTATCGTCGAAGGAATGAGCGTTACACCGAGGCCTGTACTCTGGAGCGGGATCGATTTGGAGGTGGAGGGTCCGTCATGGTCTGGGGCGGTGTGTCACAGCATCATCGGACTGAGCTTGTTGTCATTGCAGGCAATCTCAACACTGTGCGTTACAGGGAAGACATCCTCCTCCCTCATGTGGTACCCTTCCTGCAGGCTCATCCTGACATGACCCTCCATCATGACAATGCCACCAGCCATACTGCTCGTTCTGTGCGTGATTTCCTGCAAGACAGGAATGTCAGTGTTCTGCCATGGCCAGTGAAGAGCCCGGATCTCAATCCCATTGAGCACGTCTGGGACCTGTTGGATCGGAGGGTGAGGGCTAGGGCCATTCCCCCCAGAAATGTCCGGGAACTTGCAGGTGCCTTGGTGGAAGAGTGGGGTAACATCTCACAGCAAGAACTGGCAAATCTGGTGCAGTCCATGAGGAGGAGTTGCACTGCAGTACTTAATGCAGCTGGTGGCCACACCAGATACTGACTGTTACCTTTGATTTTGACCCCCCCTTTGTTCAGGGACACATTATTCCATTTATGTTAATCACATGTCTGTGGAACTTGTTCAGTTTATGTCTTAATAGTTGAATCCTGTTATGTTCATAAAAATATACACATGTTAAGTTTACTAAAAATAAACTCAGTTGACAGTGAGAGGATTTTCTTTTTTTCAATCCTTTATAGAGCATGACAGACGTTATAGATGATTTGTGTAGTGTTTATGAAGGTTTTATGAAACTTTAAATTGAGTTATGTTGTTTCTGTCTGTAGTCAGATTTTGTTTAATATTTAAATAATTAAGCATTTAATTATTCCATTCTCTTAACATTGGAGAATCATTTGACTTCCATTATTTAAGTAATAGCTTCTTCAGTTCACAGTTAACATTTAATTGAGAAAGAATGGCAGACCGTAATATTCAATATCTGTACATTTTACTAAATATTAGCATTTCACTCCACGTAGGCAATAACCTTCAATCTGGATAACAACACAAAACAAATTATAAGGCTAGAGAAATGTATCGACCAATATCACCAATACGATCAACACCAAAACATGTCGGAGAGTAAGCATGGAGAACCAATCCCCAAAAGAAAACGAGACTCCTCAACGGACACAGACGATTTATGCTTTTCACCTCCGGGAATGGTAAGTGTAGAAACCAACTTGCTAAATTCAATAAATACTGTACTTGAACTATTCAGTAAAGATACAAAGGGGTTGAAATTGAGCCTCAAGATGATGCAACAATGGAGAAAGAAACAAACAAGCTAAATGGTACAGTCAATACTATTGAAACGGACGTTAAAGAACTTAAAAAGGAGAAGCCATACTTGGAATACAGACTAGATCTATGCGAGGAAATCTGGTACTTACCGGTATTAAAGAAAATGAGGGTGAAGATCCTGAAAGTGTGGTGAAAGAATTCCTTCTGAATGCGCTACAGATCCTAGGTGATACAGTTGAGAAAATCAAACTCAAACGTGTACACCGTTTCAGACAGAGAGGACAGAGATATGAGCGCCCAATCGTTGCCAAATTTGCATTCTTTAAAGATAAAATAATGTTTAAAAGCCTGGTCAAAAGACACGAAAATAGGAATGAATGATCAGTTCCCGAAGGAAATTGCGGAATGGCGCAATGTTCTGTACCCACTCTTCACGGTGAATAGACTTAAAGGGAAACATGTAGCTCTTGTACTCGATAAACTGTATATTGATAACCAACTGCTCCGAGTCACCAAGACTATTCCATGGCTATTCTAAATAATACAAAATTCCCATAGATGAGTTTAATAATGGAACACCCAATACTATCCATGGTAGGGATTGTAATAAAACAACAACAGGAAAACAATCAAATACAACAATTGATAAAGAAATAAACTACAAATACACTTTATCATTCAAGATAGGGAATGTTGTAAAATAATTAGTATTCAACTTTCTATTCATAGTATTTATAAATAGATAAAAGACAGCATTAGAAGAAATGATAATTATTGAAATAATGCATCTTCGAATATAAGAAAAAAGCCCAAAATTAGGTAGGAATCAACATGGTAGGGATATAAACACAGCAAACAGAGGACATAGAAGGCACAGTATATGGGTATGTGCAGGTGAATTGTGATGGAAGGTGGGGTGTGTGTTTTTGTGTTTGGAAAAGTGTGGAGTTTATTACTTATAATGTAATGGCAAAATGTAGATTTCTGCCTAAATAGACAAACCCAAACGTAACTGCTATTCATGTGTAATTACATGATTCTGACATGCAAAAATGTGGTATATTTGGAAAGAAGACATCTGGGAGATTATGAGGAAATGATCAGAAGATTGATAGGAGTTACATAGTTCAGAATACACAAGATTTTATATTTTGAAAGTCATCTTTCATTGACAAGCTATAAGTGAATTATTGATGACTAGAGCTGGAAACACATCAAATGGCTTCCACAACATGTGAACAATATCCTAATAAAAATGGGATTGATAGACCTAACAACTAGAAATTGGCAGATGTTTTAGTAAGTGGTGTCAGGTGTGGTCATGGGACGTTTCCAAGTGTCCCTAAACCTCTCCAAAGTGGCATATGTCTGTAAATTAGATAATTCCAGAGCTATTACATATTTGCAATCCCTCAATTCTATTTGTTCAGTATAAAAACACAATTTCTACCATATCAACCTCACTCAAACATTGTGGTGGTGTAATGGGGTATCCAAGGTACATTCAAGTGCACTTTCAACCTCTCCAAAGTGTCCGAATGTGGTAACGGCACTGTTTTTGCACACTGGATGTGCTTAAAAGTTATTGTTCACTATAAAAACTAACTTTCTAGAACACCAACCTGTCTCAAACATTGTGGTGGTGTCAGGGGACATACAGGGGATATGGATGCCTACAGAGCGCAAGCAGTCAACATCATATTTCTGATGCGCAAAGATATAGTCACTAAGTCATTAAGTCATACATCATCAGATAACATTGGCAATATGCTAGATTTGTTTCTACCAACCTAAGGATTAATTTGATACCCCCCATGTAGCTATAGCCCAAACACAGACCAAATCGAAGCTTATCTTGTAACAGTAGGTCACAGGCAGACAAATAAGACATCCTCATGATCTGTGGAGTCCCGGCTTTTGGTGTGACCTCTCCCGGGTTGGTGTCGGGAGAGGTCGTGTTTTTCTCTAGCTGGAGGTAAGCAGGAGGTAAGCTTCTCATATGGTGTTGAGTAAAGCTTAACCATGTATTAGATCGTAGGTAGGTAGTTAGCTGTAGTTAGGTATTGTATTTATTATAGGTTAGTATTGTTGTTATTGTAGGTTTCCGTAGGTAATTGTAGGTTAGTATCGAAGCACGAGGCTAGCTAGCTAGCGGGTAGCTACTGGTAACGATTAGCAACGCTGGAGAGCTGTTTCCAATGTTAATGTAGTCCTAGCCAACGTTTAATTTTTTGCTTAACCATGTATTAGATCGTAGGTAGGTAGTTAGCTGTAGTTAGGTATTGTATTTATTATAGGTTAGTATTGTTGTTATTGTAGGTTTCCGTAGGTAATTGTAGGTTAGTATCGAAGCACGAGGCTAGCTAGCTAGCGGGTAGCTACTGGTAACGATTAGCAACGCTGGAGAGCTGGTTCCAATGTTAATGTAGTCCTAGCCAACGTTAAATTTTTGCTGCGTTATGCGTTATGAAAGGAACTAGACACGGACTTGAATTATCTGTTTAGTGTGCTAACACACTCTTGGCAGTTTGTTGTAACCAAGTATTGATGCTAAATTGTGTGTTAATGGATGCTAGCTTGCAAGTTAGCTACGGCGTCATAGCTAGGCTTCGTGGGTTGTTGTGGGTAGTTACTGTGTCTTGGCAGTGTCCTCGGCCGTGCCGGCTGTAGCACGAAGCTAGCTAGCTAGCCGTTCTTCAAACAAAGTCAACACAGTGGCCATTGCTAGCTCCCCAACACGACCAGCTAGCTGTACTGTAGTAGCTAACTACAATATACTTGTCCTAGCTAGCCAACGTCTAATCATTGCTGCGTCATGAAAGGAACTTGACACAGACACGAATGATCTGTTTAGTGTGTTATCACATTATTGGTGGTTTGTTGTGACCAAGTGTTGGTGCTAAACGGTGTGTTATTGTTATTGGATGCTAGCTTGCTAGTTGGCTATGGTGTCATAGTTGGCTAGCTGAATAAAGTGGGTTGAGTCTATTCCTTAAACATTGAACCGCTGTGGTTCACAACAATTCTGATTTCTAAAGGCGGAAGTTGGGAGAGTTTTTGTTCGGGTGGTTCAGTGAAACAATTTTAGTTTCTGAAGTAGAAGTTTTTGGTGAGGGAGGCCCTGCTCTCTCCGCTCCCAGATGCTTAGCCCATTTCATTCCGATCTCCTCTGCATTTTTGTAGCCATTTGCTACAGCCTGTCAACTATGCCTCTGCCTATCCCTGTTCTCTCCTCTCTGCACAGGCTACACAAACGCACCACACCGCGTGGCTGCTGCCTCTCTAACCTGGTGGTCCCTGCACGCACCACCCACGTGGAGTTCCAGGTCGCAGGCAGCCTCTGGAACTGCCGTTCTGCTGCCAACAAAGCTGACTTCATCCCAGCCTATGCCAACCTCCAGTCCCTCGACTTCCTGGCGCTGACGGAAACATGGATCACCACTGAAAACACTGCTACTCCTACTGCTCTCTCCTCGTCTGACCATGTGTTCTCGCATACCCCGAGAGCATCTGGTCAGAGGGGTGGTGGTACAGGAATCCTCATCTCTCCCAAGTGGACATTCTCAATTTTTTCCCCTAACCCATCTGTCTATCTCCTCATTTGAATTCCATGCTGTCACAGTCACTAGCCCATTTAAGCTTAATATCCTTGTCATCTATCGCCCTCCAGGTTCCCTTGGAGAGTTCATCAATGAGCTTGACGCCTTGATAAGTTCCTTCCCTGAGGATGGCTCACCCCTCACAGTTTTGGGGGATTTCAACCTCCCTATGTCCACATTTGACTCATTTCTCTCTGCCTCCTTCTTTCCACTTCTCTCCTCTTTTGACCTCACCCTCTCACCGTCCCCCCTACTCACAAGGCAGGCAATACGCTTGACCTCATCTTCACTAGATGCTGCTCCTCTACTAATCTCACTGCAACTCCCCTCCATGTCTCCGACCACTACTTTGTTTCCTTTTCTCTCTCACTCTCCTCCCACACTACTCACTCTGCCCCTACACAGATGGTAATGCGCCGCCGCAACCTTCGCTCTCTCTCTCCCACTACTCTCTCCTCTTCCATCCTATCATCTCTTCCCTCTGCTCAATCCTTCTCCCTCCAATCTCCTGATTCTGCCTCCTCAATCCTCCTCTCCTCCCTTTCTGCATCCTTTGACTCTCTGTGTCCCCTATCCTCCCGGCCGGCTCGGTCCTCCCCTCCAGCTCCGTGGCTTGATGACTCATTGCGAGCTCACAGAACAGAGCTCCGGGCAGCGGAGCGGAAATGGAAGAAAACTAAACTCCTGCCGACCTGGCATCTTTTCACTCCCTCCTCTCTACATTTTCTTCATCTGTTTCTGCTGCTAAGGCCACCTTCTACCACTCTAAATTCCAAGCATCTGCCTCTAACCCTAGGAAGCTCTTTGCCACATTTTCCTCCCTCCTGAATCCTCCCCCCTTCGTCAACCACTTTGAAAAGAAGGTTGACGACATCCGATCCTCGTTTGTTAAGTCTAATGACACTGCTGGTCCTGCTCACACTGCCCTACCCTATGCTTTGACTTCTTTCTCCCCTCTCTCTCCAGATAAAATCCTGCGACTTGTGACTGCAGGCCGCCCAACAACCTGCCCGCTTGACCCCATCCCCTCCTCCCTTCTCCAGACCATCTCCGGTGACCTTCTCCCCTACCTCACCTCGCTGATCAACTCATCCTTGACCGCTGGCCATGTCCCTTCCGTCTTCAAGAGAGCGAGAGTTGCTCCCCTTCTCAAAAAACCAACACTCGACCCCACTGATGTCAACAACTACAGACCAGTATCCCTTCTTTCTTTTCTTTCCAAAACTATTGAGCGTGCCGTCTTTAGCCAACTCTCTTGCTATCTCTCTCAGAATGACCTTCTTGATCCAAACCAATCAGGTTTCAGGACTGGTCATTCAACTGAGACTGCTCTTCTCTGTGTCACGGAGACTCTCCGCACTGCTAAAGCTAACTCTCTCTCCTCTGCTCTTGTCCTTCTAGACCTGTCTGCTGCCTTTGATACTGTGAACCATCAGATCCTCCTCTCCACCCTCTCCGAGCTGGGCATCTCCGGCGCGGCTCACTCCTGGATTGCGTCCTACCTGACCGGTCGCTCCTACCAAGTGGCGTGGCGGGAAGCTGTCTCCGCACCACGTGCTCTCACCACTGGTGTCCCCCAGGGCTCGGTTCTAGGCCCTCTCCTTTTCTCCCTATACACCAAGTCACTTGGCTCTGTCATATCCTCACATGGCCTTTCCTATCATTGCTACGCTGACGATACACAACTAATCTTCTCCTTTCCCCCTTCTGATAACCAGGTGGCGAATCGCATCTCTGCATGTCTGGCAGACATATCAGTATAGATGACGGATCACCACCTCAAGCTGAACCCTGGCAAGACGGAGCTGCTCTTCCTCCCGGGGAAGGACTGCCCGTTCCATGATCTCGCCATCACGGTTGACAACTCCGCTGTGTCCTCCTCCCAGAGTGCGAAGAGCCTAGGCGTGACCCTGGACAACACCCTGTCGTTCTCCGCCAACATCAAGGCGGTGACCCGCTCCTGCAGGTTCATGCTCTACAACATTCGGAGAGTGCGACCCTGCCTTACACAGGAAGCGGCGCAGGTCCTGGTCCAGGCACTTGTCATCTCCCGTCTGGACTACTGCAACTCGCTGTTGGCTGGCCTCCCTGCCTGTGCCATTAAACCCCTACAACTCATCCAGAATGCCGCAGCCCGTCTGGTGTTCAACCTTCCCAAGTTCTCTCACGTCACCCCCCTCCTCCGCACACTCCACTGGCTTCCAGTTGAAGCTCGCATCCGCTACAAGACCATGGTGCTTGCCTATGGAGCAGTGAGGGGAACGGCACCTCTGTACCTTCAGGCTCTGATCAGTCCCTACACCCAAACGAGGGCATTGCGTTCATCCACCTCTGGCCTGCTGGCTCCCTTCCTCTGCGGGAAGCATAGCTCCCGCTCAGCCCAGTCAAAACTGTTCGCTGCTCTGGCACCCCAATGGTGGAACAAGCTCCCTCACGACGCCAGGACAGCGGAGTCACTCACCACCTTCCGGAGACATTTGAAACCCCACCTCTTTAAGGAATACCTGGGATAGGATAAAGTATTCCTTCTAACCCCCCCCAAATTGTAAAGTGGTTATCCCACTGGCTATAGGGTGAACGCACCAATTTGTGAGTCGCTCTGGCTAAGAGCGTCTGCTAAATGACGTTAATGTGCCCTTGAGCAAGGCACTTAACCCTAATTGCTCCTGTAAGTCGCTCTGGATAAGAGCGTCTGCTAAATGACTAAAATGTAAATGTAAAAATGTGTGTATCAACATGAATAAAGCGCAGCAAGCGTCAAAACAAAACTAGCACAAGGGAAAAATCCACCTTGGCTACATACAAGGAAAGAGTAGCTCAACCGAGCTACTCACTCTCACAATGAACAATCACTCACAAAGGACAAGGGGGCAGAGGGAACACTTCTACACAGACTAATGAGGGAATGAGTACCAGGTGTGTGTGATTGACAAGACAAGACAAGACAAATGGAGGGATGATAAATGGAGCGGTAGTGGCTGGTAAGCCGGTGACGACGAACGCCGAAACCTGCCCGAGCAAGGAGGAGGGGCAGCCTCGGCTGAATTTGTGACACAGACAGAGCATTCAATTTTGTGCAGATATGGGATATACATTTTAAAATAAATTGTAAATGTAGTTTATTTATTTATTGTCCTATCATGATGGAACGGTCCACAACCCTATACCCGAGACACCCACCTGAGCGACCCATACATTAAGGAGAAGTCCTTATCTGTTTTACAGGCCTACTGCAAGTAGCCTATACACAGCCACGACAGAAAGATAAAGGTGGTCAGAGACCCACTAAAGCGGCACTGCCCCCTCAATACTCTGAGCCTGCCTGGCAGGGTTGGTCCAACAAAGATAAAGCCCCCGGATGGGTGAGCATAATATACAGAACAAGGAAATTCTCAAAGCTGCTAATGAGAACCTTGACAACCTTGTACCTAGCCAGCGGGAATTCTGGTGGGGTGCCCCCACCCAGGTAGTGGTAGTGCTGGCAACACTAGCTGCAGTAACCCATGGGGAGGGGGTCACACTCTGACAATCAGAGAGGGGGCAAATTATTGTGGCCCTGGTGGCACAAAATAATCAAAAGGTCTGACTGCATAGAGATGCTTGGGAAAATGGTCACAATGGGGGACTAGCATGTGTGTGTTTCAGGATAGGGTGGTGTATCTGAGCTCCATCAGCTAGGACTTGACATTGGTTAATCAACTCTCCCCATTCTTGCTCAATTTTGCATGCCTTCTCAAACAGCTACAACTGTATATATATATTCGCACATCAAGTCTTCTCTTGAGTTGGTCTCGGATGGAACAACTGTTGAACATTTGCGCTTGTGGTTGTTTGTGGGGGAAGAGTGGGGAGTGTGTGTGTGTGTGTGTGTGTGTGTGTGTGTGTGTGTGTGTGTGTGTGTGTGTGTGTGTGTGTGTGTGTGTGTGTGTGTGTGTGTGTGTGTGTGTGTGTGTGTGTGTGTGTGTGTGGACGTGTTTAACTATACAATTTTTTTGACGACATGGGTCCCATTACAGCAGGCGAAAACCAAACACTGCATTCCACAGTAAGGCATGCTTTGCTGCCTTAGGACCTGGACGACTTGCCTTAATAGAAGGAACCATGAATTCTGCTCTGTATCAGAGAATTCTACAGGAGAATGTCAGGCCATCCGTCTGTGAGCTGAAGCTAAAGCGCAGCTGGGTCATGCAGTAAGAAAATGATCCAAAAGAAACAATCGAGTCTACATAAAATGGCTATGTGACACAGCTGTCAATTTTTTGGTCCTTAAATGGTATACTTCTTTATTTATCACAATTTTCTTTAACCAATTTTGGTCTTTATTCAGGGCCGACAGACAAGTTCCTTACTTTTTCCCCTTTCCACTTGCCTCTTCAACTTTTGCGGTAATGCTGCAATTAGTTGGTTGTAGTTTTGGGTAGAGCAGACATTTCCATATATTTGTGTTAGCTGCATGTGTGGCATAACTCCACTAGTCCTATTTATGATATAATGTACAAAGATTATACCTTTTTTAAACATTTTTTCCAAAGATATAGTTTTTTTTTAAATCAATTAGTATATTTGAGTTTAACCATAATATGTCTTGTATTATTTGTTGTGTCTTTTCTGGTGGAATAAACTGAAATTGTAACCAACTTTCTATGGCTTGTTTTATAAATAATGATATTTTGGAGATTATTTCATTTTCAAATAACCGAAAGTGAGAGGTTGTAATCTTAATAAAGGGAAAAAGGCCATTCTTGAACATGGGGTGAGACATTCTTACTAATCTGCTAGAGAAAGATGTTGGATTTAAGTATAACTTTTGTGAGCGGTCTAATGCTTTAATATTTAATAATTTCTGCCGTCCGAATTGATATTCATTATATAAATAAGGCCATTTAATTTTGTCTGGCTTGCCGTTCCAAATAAAATTTAATATTTTTTTCTCGTATAATTTAAAAAACAAGTCACTAGGTGTAGGCAAGGCCATAAGCAAATAGGTCAACTGGGATATGACTAAAGAGTTAATCAGGGTGATTTTTCTATAAATAGACAGGTATTTTCCTTTCAATGGTAGCAATATCTTATCTATTTTTGCTAACTTTCTATAAAAATGTATTGTAGTGAGATAATTTCTTTCTTTCGGGATATAAATACCAAGTATGTTCACATCACCGTCAGACCATTTTATTGGTGAACTACACGGTAATGTAAAAGTTGTATTTTAATTACTTTGAGAAAAAAAGGAGTAGTCTTGTAGTTGGAAATAATAATCTCCAGGTGTCCTGTAAAATATTTGTAGAGATGACATTTTTCAGCCTCTTTGGAGGCTACTTGAATTTCCCTTTTTTATTGCTATGTCTGTCTGACTTGCTGAATGCTTGATTTGGGTCATCTACTAAAATAAAAGTTCCTGTCTGGGTTTGATCTTATATAGCTTGAATTATATCTAAAAACACCAGGTATGCCACTGGCGGGATATACAATTAAATCAATGTGTATTTTTTCCCATGTAAGGTACAATTCAAAATGAGAAAACGTCCTTCTTGGTCCATGTGCTGGGATATAAGGTAAAGGGGTGTATTCTTATTTATCAGGATGCCTACACCTCTGCTGTTACTACAGTAGGTGGCAGCACAGGCCTCTCCAACTCAGCTCCTCTTTATTTTTTTAAAGTGTAGCTCTTGCAGGAAAACCACATCTGCTGACAATCTCTTTAAATGTTCAAGAACCTTATGTTTTTTTTTTCATCATGAAGCCTGTGCAAATTCCATATAATAAGTTGGATTTTGTTGTCATTTACTTGTATAGAACAAAAGTTTACCTTGTCTGTTCCGTTTGCCATTGAACAACCAGATAAACATTTTTAGCAGACGTCATATGAGGGCTGTGAACATCCCATTGATATGGAAGAGTCATAGTATGAATGCATAGTTATTGTATACATTACATATATAAAACGTGTGAACGTGTAGGGTGAGCAAACATTCAATGCTGCAATATGTAACTTTTTGGGCGGCACAACCAAATTCACATAGAAATATGATTATAGATATGTCATTCTCATTGAATGCAAGTCTATGTAATGATAAAGCTGTTCTATGTGCACTATTTCTATGCTTCCCATTCATCTTTTACTTTCTTTTTTGTACACCAGCTTCAAACTGCTGAAAATACAATATTTTTTGTTATGGAAAATATATTTCAAATAGGTTTAGATGGTACAATGATTTTCTACACTCTTGAGTGATTGTTTTGTCACATAAACTGAAATTAGGCAAATTAGTATTAGCGAATCTACTTTTTAAATTACAGATTGTAGCAGTTTGTTTGTTTTGGTGTGCATTGAGAGCATTTTACCTATGTTTTCCTGGATATCCTTTAGCTGTTCATTACTCTCGTTTGCATCTTTAAGTTGCTCCTTGTCTTTTCCTCTGGGGGAAGCCATGGCTAGTTGGATTTGTGTCACCGCGCCACTTTACCAACTGATTGGTTCGCTGTTGTACATAACTGACCGTTCACTCGCCCAGTTGCTTGGGGATGTTGATTTAAGAGGCTTAATTTAAACTTTGTTGCCTGGTTTCTACATATAACCACAGTTTTGTCTGAACAAAACGGAGCTACTCACACCCCATGCGTCCTATCGGTGTGCACATGCGGCCCCAAATAACAATTATTTCATAATCTGATTAGTGTTATACTGTAATTGTTCATTATTTTAAATCCTACTCCAATCTCCTTTTCACCTCATTTAACACCTGATTTACTTAACAAAAGGAACATCTCAGTAGGTCCAGTTATCTTCATGACACGGCACAAGTGGGGAGGGTGGGCCTTTCCTCTTTTGTTCTCTATTGCTCCTCTATTGCTCCCAGCAGTGGAAATAAAATAATATGCCAACATTACTGGACTAACACACTGGCTGATTAACCTTTTCAGGAACAGTATCCCTTGGCCTTGGGTAGCAGCAGCAGATCGTTTCATCTTCTTTGTCCTGTGCCAAACACATTTATTCAGTGAGTCTAAATTATTATTGTTATCTGCTGGCTGCATGATTGCATCAACCTAGCTAGCTAATGTTAGCTAGCTAGCTATCTAGGATACTAAAGATAACGTTAGTAGTTTTGTTAGCTATAGATTGGATCATTCTAGATAGTTTTAGCAGAAGACTAAACTGATTTTATTAACTGCTTTTATTAACACATACCTTGTTTTCCAAGAAATTTGAGTTCGCTCTCTAGTGAGGCAGGCAACCAGTCATGGTTGTCACTAGTTACCACAGTCAAAATTGGCTATATCGTAAAAATGAGGCTCTGTAGGCTGTAGCTAAGAGACCACTGTGACTGACAAGTGAATCCACCTGTCGCAGCGAACGTGTGGGTTACCGCATGAAATCCCAGGGACAGGGTTATATTCACTAAACAAAAGAGAAGCAAAGGGGCTGAAATTGGGGGACGTACTATGTCAACTTGTCCAATAAGAAACACCTGCTTTCTTTTCCTTTGCAAACCGCTTTAAATGTTTTTCTATGATGTGAACTAATGACTATATCTGGTAAATGCGTTCGGTGCTGCTGCTTTGAAAGTGATGTGGCAGATTGAAAAGTACTGGGACAAATTTTGTCTCACCATACGTTTTCTGGCTGCTCTGAACCTACATGGCAAGTATAGACCATGTATTGTGTTCCCTACAGGTTACAGTACATGCATACTTATCCAGTACAAGCATACTTACCCACTGTGTCTGCTGTGTTGCTGCTCTGGAGAAGACATGTGGGTAATGCTCTCTGCCCATTCCTTTTGGGTGATGGAAACACAAACAACATCAACAACATCCACAACCACCTACTCACAATCACAAAACACCACGCCCTCCCAGCATCCTGAAGAGCAAGTTTCCATCCCCAATTATTTTATTTAATTTTTTGTACATTTACGTAATTTAGCAGACGCTCTTATCCAGAGCCACTTACAGTAGTGAGTGCATACATTTGAACACTTTTTCGTATTGGTCCCCCGTGGGAATCGAACACACAACCCTGGCGCTGCAAGCGCCATCCTCCCCCAACTCAAACCCTTACCCTAAACCGGGTCTTTAACCTAAACCCTTCCCTCTTTTTATTTGTATCTTTATTTTTCTTCTTTACATTTAATTATCAAAAAATCAAATCGCAGAAGACAAAAGCAGAACTCCAACCCCCATCCCCCTTGTTCCTTGGCAAACCTCACGCTCAACTGGACAGACACAATGAGAAGAGGGGTAGAAAAGTGCAGGAAGCCCTGAGCTATCCCTACAAGCTCCAAGTCTATTTACTTCATACAGGTTCTAGAAAAGATTAGAAGCTCTGAACTATCCGTTCAGACCTCAGTCCTACCTACCTACAGGTTATGGAAAATATGCTCATAGGAAGAACAAAGTGTTTTGGCCTGTCAGTAGAGAGGCTCTCAGGGTTCAGCTGTATTCCCCTCAGCCAATCAATTAGCCAGATCAGAGAACCTTCATCCGGCCTAGGGGGATAGGTGGAGGGGAGAGGAGGGGGAGAGCGGGAGGAGGAGAAGGGTGGATGTTGGGGGAGGGTGGCTGACAGGGTGAGAATACACCAGGGGAATACACCAGGGGAAAAAGAGAGAGACTTATATAGAGATGAAAAACAGAATGAAGATGAGCAGAGCCAATGTTAACCTCTGTGAGTGTTTTCTTTTCTTAGACAGAACCAGACTTCACAGTTTACCATTTAGAGAGGATGGATTTGGTATGACAGCCACACAGAATTCCAAAGTCAACCCTACATCATGTTAGTCTAACTGACTCGGATCGGACCCGGGTCTGCACCGCTCTTAAGGTGAAACTGGCTCTTGATATTGTTTCCCTCTTGGTGGCATAGAGTGAGCTCTGATTGGCTTCGAGTGTGCACCGGTTGCTCGCTGTTCCTGTCTCCATGACCTCTGGGTGAACCTGTTGTTCCTCATTTGCATAGGACACTGAACTGACAGCTCATCAGCTTACAGGATTCATGCACATATTCCTCTCTCTATCTCCCTTGCTTTCTCTCCCTCTACCCTTCTCATTTTACCTCTTTCTCACTGTCTCTCCATCTCTCCACCCCCTCTCTTTGTAGGCTCTAACCTAATTTATGTGCCCTCTGTTTTATTTTTTGAATTTTATTTCACCTTTATTTAACCAGGTAGGCCAGTTGAGAACAAGTTCTCATTTACAACTGCGACTTGGCCAAGATAAAGCAAAGCAGTGCGACAACAACAACAACACAGAGTTACACATGGGATAAACAAAAACATACAGTCAGTAACACAATAGAAAATCTATATACAGTGTGTGCAAATGCAGTAAGTTATGGAGGTAAGGCAATAAATAAATAGGGCATAGTGCAAAATAATTACAATTTAGTATTAACACTGGAGTGATAGATGTGCAGAAGATGATGTGCAAATAGAGATACTGTGGTGCAAATGAGCAAAATAAATAACAATATGGGGATGAGGTAAGTTGGGTGGGCTAATTACAGATGGGCTGTGTACAGGTGCAGTGATCGGTAAGCTGCTCTGACAACTGATGCTTAAAGTTAGTGAGGGAGATAAGAGTCTCCAGCTTCAGAGATTTTTGCAGTTCGTTCCAGTCATTAGCAGCAGAGAACTGGAAGGAATGGTGGCCAAATGAGGTGTTGGCTTTGGGGATGACCAGTGAGATATACCTGCTGGAGCGCATACTACGGGTGGGTGTTGCTATGGTGACCAATGAGCTAAGATAAGGAGGGGATTTTCCTAGCAGTGATTTATAGATGACCTGGAGCCAGTGGGTTTGGCGACGAATATGTAGTGAGGGCCAGCCAACGAGAGCGTACAGGTCACAATGGTGGGTAGTATATGGGGCTTTGGTGACAAAACGGATGGCACTGTGATAGACTACATCCAATTTGCTGAGTAGAGTGTTGGAGGCTATTTTGTAAATGACATAGCCGAAGTCAAGGATCGGTAGGATAGTCAGTTTTACGAGGGCATGTTTGGCAGCATGAGTGAAGGAGGCTTTGTTGCGAAATAGGAAGCCGATTCTAGATTTAACTTTGGATTGGAGATGCTTAATGTGAGTCTGGAAGGAGAGTTTATGGTCTAACCAGACACCTAGGTATTTGTAGATGTCCACATATTCTAAGTCAGACCCGCCGAGAGTAGTGATTCTAGTCGGGCAGGCGGGTGCAAGCAGCGTTCGATTGAAGAGCATGCATTTAGTTTTACTAGCGTTTAAGAGCAGTTGGAGGCTACGGAAGGAGTGTTGTATGGCATTGAAGCTCGTTTGGAGGTTTGTTAACACAGTGTCCAATGAAGGGACAGATGTATACAAAATGGTGTCGTCTGCGTAGAGGTGGATCTGAGAGTCACCAGCAGCAAGAGCGACATCATTGGTATACACAGAGAATAGAGTCGGCCCGAGAATTGAACCCTGTGGCACCCCCATAGAGACTGCCAGAGGTCCAGACAACAGGCCCTCCGATTTGATACATTGAACTCTATTTGAGAAGTAGTTGGTGAACCAGGCGAGGCAGTCATTTGAGAAACCAAGGCAATTTAGTCTGCCAATAAGAATGCGGTGATTGACAGAGTCGAAAGCCTTGGCCAGGTCGATGAAGATGGCTGCACAGTACTGTCTTTTATCGATGGCGGTTATTATATCGTTTAGGACCTTGAGCGTGGCTGAGGTGCACCCATGACCAGCTCGGAAACCAGATTGCATAGCGGAGAAGGTACGGTGGGATTCGAAATGGTCGGTGATCTGTTTGTTAACTTGACTTTCAAATTCTTTCGAAAGGCAGGGCAAGATGGATATAAGTCTGTAACAGTTTGGATCTAGAGTGTCACCCCCTTTGAAGAGGGGGATGACCGTGGCAGCTTTCCAATCTCTGTGGAACTCAGATGATACGAAAGAGAGGTTGAACAGGCTAGTAATAGGGGTTGCTACAATTTCTGTGGCTAATTTTAGAAAGAAAGGGTCCAGATTGTCTAGCCCAGTTGATTTGTAGGGGTCCAGATTTTGCAGCACCTTTGGGTGAAGGAGAAGCAGGGGGTGGGGCATGGGTCCAAGGACTAGTCAGTCTTCCCCTTCTGAGGGGCCAAAATGTATCTCTCTATTACAGTACCCAGAGGACTGACTATTGAATGTGTGATAGAATAATACTGTAGTATCCATGTTTGGTATCTATCTGAAACTTGTTCTCTGAGGATAACTCTGATGCTATCTATATGGATGTATGATCTCTGTGGAAACTTGTATCTGTACAGGGTGAACTCTAAATTACTCCATGCAAAGAGGTTTAATGGAATTATGTATTTTTGTACATTGGCCTCATCCTACACACAAGCCCCTAGATGCTATGCCACCCTGTGGAGATTGGGCCTTGGTGGTCGGGTTGATGTATACTTGGTATTGTTTGATTGGTCAATAGTTGTTGTTTGGGGTTGAGAAGGTTACACCTTCAGATGTTCTAAATGGAATTAAATGCATTTGTTCTCTCTCTTCTCCTGTATCCAGTCCATGGAGGAAGGTTGTATGATCAGTTCTCATTTCTTTGTTCATGCTTTGTCTTGTAAGTTAACCTTAGGATTTATATGCCTAGAATTATGCTTTGTTAATGTCAGTATTGCCTTGTAACTTCAGCTTTATGCCTTGTATGTGAATCCATTAATTTTACAAAGTAATTAAATACACTTAGTATTTAGAATTCCATTCTCAGACCGTTCTTGATTGCCTATTACTGTAACTCAACTATAGTGTTCTTGCAAATTGCTATTTATCTTATGAAGTCAGATAATTCCATCAATGGATTAATTGCTTAGTCTTATTGCGAGTCGCATGTGAGGTAAATATAATATACAGTCCATTCGGAAAGTATTCAGACCCCTTGACTTGTTCCACATTTTGGACAAATGGACAAAATTGTTTTTTTCCCTTCATCAGTCTACACACAATACCCCAAAATATATATTTTTTTATTTTACCCCATTTTCTCCCAATTTCAATCACGATCTTGTATCATCGCTGCTACTCCCCAACGGGCTCGGTAGAGGTGAAGGTCGAGTCATGTGTCCTCTGAAACATGACCCACCAAACCGCGCTCCTTAACACCCACCCGCTTAACCCGGAAGCCAGCTGCACCAATGTGTCTGAGGAAACACCGTTCAACTGAAAACCGAAGTCAGCCTGCAGGTGCCCGGCCCGCCACAAGGAGTCACTAGAGCGCGGTGAGCCAAGTAAAGCCCCCCCGGCCAAACCCTCTCCTAACCCGGACGACACTGGGCCAATTTGTGCGCCGCCCTATGGGACTCCCGGTCACGGCCGGTTGTGACACAGCCTGGGAACAAAACCTGGTCTGTAGTGACGCATTAAGCACTGTGATGCAGTGCCTTAGACCGCTGCGCCACTCGGGATGCCCACAAAAGCATTTTATTTGTTGCCAATGTATTAAAAAACAACAACTGACATATGACATTTACATAAGTATTCAGACCCTTTACTCAGTACTTTGTTGAAGCACCTTTGCCAGCAATTACAGCCTCGAGTCTTCTTGGGCATGATGCTACAAGCTTGGCAAACCTCTATTTGGGGAGTTTCTTCCATTATTTTCTGCAGATCCTCTCAAGCTCTGTTAGGTTGGATGGGGAGCGTCGCTGCACAGCTATATTCAGGTCTCTCCAGAGATGTTCAATCAGGTTCAAGTCCAGGCTCTGACTGGGCCACTCAAGGACATTCAGAGACCTGTCCCAAAGCCACTCCTGCATTGTCATGGCTGTGTGCTTAGGGTCATTGTCCTGTTGGAAGGTGAACCTTCGCCCCAGTCTGAGGTCCTGAGCGCTCTGGAGCAGGTTTTCACCAAGGATCTCTCTGTACTTTTCTCCGTTAATCTTTCCCTCGATCCTGACTAGTCTCCCAGTCCCTGCTGCTGAAAAACATCCCCACAGCATGATGCTGCCACCACCATGCTTCACTGTAGGGATGGTATTGGCCAGGTTATGAGCGGTGCCTGGTTTCCTCCAGACGTGACACTTTGCATTCAGGCCAAAGATTTCAATCTTGGTTTCATCGGACCAGATCATCTTGTTTCTCATGGTCTGAGAGTCCTTTAGGTGCCTTTTGGCAAACTCCAATCGGGCTGTCATGTGCCTTTTACTGAGGAGTGGCTTCTGTCTGGCCACTCTACCATAAATGCCTGATTGGTGGAGTTCTGCAGAGATGGTTGTCCTTCTGGAAGGTTCTCCCATCTCCACAGAGGAACACTGGAGCTCTGTCAAAGTGACCATCGGGTTCTTGGTCACCCCTCCCTGACCAAGGCTCTTCTACCCTGATTGCTCAGTTTGGCCGTGCGGCCAGCTCTAGGAAGAGTGTTGGTGGTTCCAAACTTCTTCCATTTAAGAATGATGGAGGCCACTGTGTTCTTGGGGACCTTCAGTGTTGCAGAAATGTTTTTGCACCCTTCCCCAGATCTGTTCCTCGACAAAATCCTGTCTCGGAGCTCTACGGACAATTCCTTCGACCTCATGGCCTGGTTTTTGCTCTGACATGCACTGTCAACTGTGGGACCTTATATAGACAGGTGTGTGCCTTTCCAAATCATGTCCAATCAATTGAATATACTACAGGTGGACTCCAGTCAAGTTGTAGAAACATCTCAAGGATGATCAATGGAAACAGGATGCACCCGAGCTCAATTTCGAGTCTCATAGCAAAGGGTCTGAATACTTATGTAAATAAGGTATTTCTGTTTTTTATATAAAAACCTGTTTTCGCTTTGTCATTATGGGGTATTGTATGTAGATTGATGAGGATAATAAAAATAAAAAAATAAATTTTTGAATAAGGCAGTAATGTAACAAAATGTGAAAAAATTGAAGGGGTCTGAATATTTTCAGAATGCACTGTATGTATCAAATATTACAAATATTACATTAGATCTTCATCTACCCCTTTCTCTCTCCTTGACTTTCTCTGCTTCTCTCTCCCCCCCTCTACCTCTCCCTTCTTCACCCCTCCCCTCTCCTCTCTCCCATGTCTAATGAGCCTCCTTCTCTTCAGGGACTGCGGTGAGTGACGGCTGGGAATTAGCGATGTGTAAACACTCACGCATCTTTTGCATATCATCAGCAGGCCGTCACACTCCTCCTCTCATTCCGCACCTTTTCTGCTGCTTCCTGCGCTTTTCTGTTTGTAGAGTTTTCTGCTTTCACAGAGGAAGAGGGGAGAAAAGAGGAGGAGGGTGGAGCACGTCTAACTGACTGAGTTATGGTCACCTTCAGAAAACCGCCATCAGCGGGAGAGGAGAGGAGAGGAGAGGAAAGAGGGGGGAGGGGAGGAGAGGAGCTTCTGTAAGAAACAGTTACATTTGATACCGATTAATAATTCTGCAAAACATACTTCTAGGAGATCATACGATACAGACCCAGAGAGATAATTATGTAGCATGTGTTAGACGAAAGCTCCCCTGCTACCCAGTAATCATAGGAGGTGAATTCAGTAAACAGCTTGTTATTGATCGTCAGACATTTTGCTCTGCAAAGTTCACACATATTGATTTTCCTTCAGGAGACTCTCCGTATTACGCCTGGAAACTCCAAATCTATACGAATGTTTTACCCTGAAAGACGCTCCCAACCGCAGGCCCAATATTTCACTACATAAGGCCTGCAGTTGAATGTTATTTTCTCTCAAATACCAGCTATAGTACGAGCTTGAACATGACTGCAAAGCAAATTGGTACCTATTTCACTGTGTATCCGTGTCATTGTAAAATATAATTTATTCTCAATTCTAAATAAACTGTACGAGGCTAGCAGGTTGTGTGCTGTAGCTTATCTATAAATCGGATCAAATCATCAACATGATTAGTTCCAACACGGCCATCTTTACTGACCTCAGCGCCTTCTGATCACACTACAAAGCATCAACATCAACGTCATGCATCACATCCATCCATTTACAACCTGGAAGATTTAATGCCCGGCTCTAAAAGACAGCGGAGCGTAAAATATGCATGTCTAATTGTCTGGACGACTTCAGTTTTTATTCCTTTGTCCATTGTTCTTATTTTGCTGTGGCTCTATGAGGCGCGGCGTTGATGGGGATGTAGCCATTCGTGAGAAGAGAACACACAGTGCTCGGCTTTATAGGGTCATTATCTCTTCTCTGGTATTAAGGAACAAACCATCGCTCTCTCCAGCCATGACATTAATGTCTAAACGAGCATTAATTAACATGAGCATGCGCAAACACACACACACACACACATATGCAAGATGCAATTTTCACACACACCCTCTTTTTACTTCTCTCTCTCTCATTCCCTTCCTTTCTCCATCTCTCCCTCCATCCATCCTTTTTATGAGAAGATATATATTTTCTATGAATTAATGGGGCCAGAATAAGAGGTGTCTTTTGATCCTAATTATTTTGTCAGACCTTTTTTATCTCTACCTAGTCATGTGTGAGGCAGTAAAACGCAACGGAAACCACTACAGTATACTTGACAGGAAATATGCAGTGATGGCCTGCTATTTTAATTAGCAGAAGATAACCATATTGCCTATACAAATTATAGCTTTAGCCTTTTAAAAATGCATTAGAATGGTCATTGAGCATTATTCATGAAACTGCATATTAATTTGAGCATGGTTTCACACTGCGCTGTAATAAAGTTTTTTTTTCTCACTTATCCCTGAAACACACTTAGCAGGTTTGGCTGAATATGGGTTCTAATCACACCACTCCTAATCCTGTCCTCCTACTTGTCAGGGACTGATTCCTTTCTTACAGTTTGCCGTGAGCAGGATCACAACGTATTAGATGACAACAAGGCTGAGCATCATGCAACTCAGGCCCTGGTATCCATCATGAATCCAACCACACGTCTGTCTAGTTAACTGCAACGCTGCATACATACATACAATACATAACCAAACACTGTATGTGTCACATCAGTGTCAGCCCACACACACACACACACACACACACACACACACACACACCGGTCCTTTGGAGCAGTCATCAGCTCCACCTAGTCTTGTCACAGGGAACCCACTCTGCATGGTGGCTTCACAATGCTCTGATCCTGTGATCAGTTATCAGCACTACAGTACCAGTCCCAGGGTAAACACTGTCACAACGCTGTCACACACTACCGGTCACACAGAGGTCAGCCTGTCACAGCTCAGTACACATGTACGACATGCTTAGACATTATCTGTTTCTGTAAGATCTGTCTCTCACACTGACAATTTATCAGACAGAACGGTGTAGTGACAGAGACTCAGAGACAGAACTCACTGACTGTACTATAGTGAAGAACTCTACTGAATCTGTTGAAGAGAACTAATTAAAGAATTAGCTAATTGTATGTTCAGTACTGGGAAAATAGGGGAGGACTGTTTAGAGATGCTGCTGTGGCATATTAGTAAAAGTATAGGGATTGTGGAGGAACAGACAGAGCTTGAACCAGCAACCCATATATGTTATAGGACAAATCCACTATCTCGTGTGCCATAAAGATGTATACCTCCAGGCAGAGTTTGTAGTCTTACATCACTAGTATAGGCCTAAACTAATGTTTCTCACAGCATTGATCAACAGCTTGGCGTTTATCTCTTTGCTATTGCTTCCAGTTCACTGCTCACTGAGGGAAAATGCAAGTGTTGCAACCTCCCTAATTCGCATTTCACAATCTGCAAGATAATAACAACTCAATGGTGATGTAATTAGTACATCTATCAGACTATTACCAACCCACAGGTCTAGTTCAAATCAAATCAAATTGTATTTGTCACATACACATGTTTAGCAGATGTTATTGCAGGTGAAGCAAAATGCTTGTGTTTCTAGCTCCAACAGGGCAGTATATTACATTTACATTTACGTCATTTAGCAGACACTCTTAACCAGAGCGACTTACAAATTGGTGCATTCACCTTATAGCCAGTGGGATAACCACTTTACAATGTTTAGTTTTTTGTTTTTTTGGGGGGTGGGGTGGGGTAAGGGGGGTGGGTAGAAGGATTACTTTATCCTATCCCAGGTATTCCTTAAAGAGGTGGGGTTTCAAATGTCTCCGGAAGGTGGTGAGTGACTCCGCTGTCCTGGCGTCGTGAGGGAGCTTGTTCCACCATTGGGGTGCCAGAGCAGCGAACAGTTTTGACTGGGCTGAGCGGGAACTGTGCTTCCGCAGAGGTAGGGGAGCCAGCAGGCCAGAGGTGGATGAACGCAATGCCCTCGTTTGGGTGTAGGGACTGATCAGAGCCTGAAGGTACGGAGGTGCCGTTCCCCTCACAGCTCCGTAGGCAAGCACCATGGTCTTGTAGCAGATGCGAGCTTCAACTGGAAGCCAGTGGAGTGTGCGGAGGAGCGGGGTGACGTGAGAGAACTTGGGAAGGTTGAACACCAGACGGGCTGCGGCATTCTGGATGAGTTGTAGGGGTTTAATGGCACAGGCAGGGAGCCCAGCCAACAGCGAGTTGCAGTAATCCAGACGGGAGATGACAAGTGCCTGGATTAGGACCTGTGCCGCTTCCTGTGTAAGGCAGGGTCGTACTCTCCGAATGTTGTAGAGCATGAACCTACAGGATCGGGTCACCGCCGATGTTAGCGGAGAACGACAGGGTGTTGTCCAGGGTCACGCCAAGGCTCTTCGCACTCTGGGAGGAGGACACAATGGAGTTGTCAACCGTGATGGTGAGATCATGGAACGGGCAGTCCTTCCCCGGGAGGAAGAGCAGCTCCGTCTTGCCAAGGTTCAGCTTGAGGTGGTGATCCGTCATCCATACTGATATGTCTGCCAGACATGCAGAGATGCGATTCGCCACCTGGTTATCAGAAGGGGGAAAGGAGAAGATTAGTTGTGTGTCGTCTGCGTAGCAATGATAGGAGAGGCCATGTGAGGATATGACAGAGCCAAGTGACTTGGTGTATAGCGAGAATAGGAGAGGGCCTAGAACTGAGCCCTGGGGGACACCAGTGGTGAGAGCACGTGGTGCGGAGACAGCTTCTCGCCACGCCACTTGGTAGGAGCGACCGGTCAGGTAGGACGCAAGAGTGAGCCGCGCCGGAGATGCCCAGCTCGGAGAGGGTGGAGAGGAGGATCTGATGGTTCACAGTATCAAAGGCAGCAGACAGGTCTAGAAGGACAAGAGCAGAGGAGATAGAGTTAGCTTTAGCAGTGCGGAGAGCCTCCGTGACACAGAGAAGAGCAGTCTCAGTTGAATGACCAGTCTTGAAACCTGACTGGTTTGGATCAAGAAGGTCATTCTGAGAGAGATATCTAACAATTCACGACAATACACACAATACACACAACCTAAAAGTAAAATAATGGAATTAAGGAATATAGAAATATTAGAAATATTAGGATGAGCAATGTCAGAGTGGCATAGACTAAAATACAGTAGAATAGAATACAGTATATACATATGAGATGAGTAAAGCAAAAATATGTAAACATTATTAGAGTGACTAGTGTTCCATTATTAAAGAGGCCAGTGATTTCAAGTCTATGTATATGGGGCAGCAGCCTCTAAGGTGCAGGGTTACGTAACCGGGTGGAAGCCGCCTAGTGATGGCTATTTAACAGTCTGATGGCCTTGAGATAGAAGCAGTTTTTCAGTCTCTCTGGCCCAGCTTTGATGCACCAGTACTGACCTCACCTTCTGGATGATAGCGGGGTGAACAGGCAGTGGCTCGGGTGGTTGTTGTCCTTGATGATATTTTTGGCCTTCCTGTGACATTGGGTGCTGTAGGTGTCCTGGAGGGCAGGTAGTTTTCCCCCGGTGATGCGTTGGGCAGACCGCACCACCCTCTGGAGAGCCCTGCGGTTGTGGGCGGTGCAGTTGCCGTACCAGGCGTTGATACAGCCCGACAGGATGCTCTCAATTGTACATCTGTAAAGGTTTGTGAGGGTTTTAGGTGCCAAGCCACATTTCTTCAGCCTCCTGAGGTTGAAGAGGCGCTGTTGTGCCTTCTTCACCACGCTGTCTGTGTGGGTGGACCATTTTAGATCGTCAGTGATGTGTACGCCGAGGAACTTTAAGCTTTCCATCTGCTCCACAGCGGTCCTGTTGATGTGGATACGGGCGTGCTCCCTCTGCTGTTTCCTGAAGTCCACGATCAGCTCCTTTGTTTTGTCGACATTGAGGGAGAGGTTATTTTCCTGGCACCACACTCCCAGGGCCTTCACCTCCTCTCTGTAGGCTGTCTCATCATTGTTGGTAATCAAGCCTACTACTGTTGTGTCATCTGCAAACTTGATGATTGAGTTGGAAACGTGCATGGCCACGCAGTCATGGGTGAACAGGGAGTACAGGAGGGGCTGAGCACGCACCCTTGTGGGGCCCCTGTGTTGGGAATCAGCGAAGTGGAGGTGTTGTTTCCTAACTTCCCCACCAAGGGGTGGCCTGTCAGGAAGTTCACTATATTCTCAATATTTCCACAACAGATCTTCTTTGCCCCACTGTACACTGTGCATGTGTGTGCATAGGTGCATGTGTGTAGGTGTGTGCATGCGTGTGTGTGTTACCTGTGTTTTTGGTTACGTTTAAGTATGATGTGCATACTGTACAAATGTAGGATCTTAATTTGATCACTCTTTTGTTGCTGATAATTTTCCTGTGCTGCAGGAGTGCTGTGCTGATTTATATAAATTCACTGAAAACCCGCGCTAACACATGGTTATATTAACAGTATTCCACTTTTCATGTAGCCTAATTTCGACTAGCTAATACCCTAAGGGAGTGAACGTTTTTTATATTGAGGGATACCTAGAGGTAATCGGACCTCTTTGAAATGAATGAAAATGAAAAAAAACATTTTTACCTGGCCCTCCCAGAGTGTTTGAAAAAAAAACATCTAACCCTCCCTCTCCAAAATGATAATTAAAACAAAATAGCAGGGAATATTAAATCCCTTTTTTAGTACGCTATCAATGTTGCGGTCTTGATTTCTATCAAATCAACCCGTGGTTGAGAACCACTGCTGTATTCATGCCATATTCATGTTATACGCTAGAGGGCGGCATTTACCAATTTAAGTGTTAAGGGCCGTCCACACCAAGGACGATAACTATAACGATAAATTATACATAACTATAAAACATTGGCGAGCATACACACTAGAGGAAAGTTTATTGTTCTACAGTAGCCTACACCTGTCAATCAACTGAACAAAGCATCCTACTGCACGCTGTAAGCCTATTAATAAGGTGGTAACACAGACCATTCAGTGATTCAGGGTGTGTTCATTGTCATAGTGACAACTGCAAATAATACTTCAATGTAGGCTACTCATATTTGAAGTAATGTAGAAATTCAACAACAAACACTGTTTAGCCTGCACATCTTTTACATCATGTCAAAGCTTGCCTCGTTGCTCAAGTGGTTTGGAAGTGATTTCCATTTTTCTAATGGATGTCAATTCGTTTGGATCTTCTTTTTCACTGTGCTCATCACTGTCTGTCCTGTGCAACTATTTAATAGGCTACATTAGTGCAACAATGTTATCATCACTGGCCAGTGATGCACTCTCTCTGCAAGGTTCCCTGACAGTTCATTTGGCCTAGGTCTATTTTACATTCAGCTTAGCAAGAGCAAGCCTGCTTCTCTCCACAAAAAGCCTATTATGCCTAGTATAAAAACAAATCTCCTATAGCTTTTGTAGCCTATAGCTTTTCCTGGGATTTCAGGAGAAAAGGAATAGGGAAGGGGCTTGCGTCCGTATTGCATATGGGAATAGCTGGAAGAGAGAGGCTAGAGTTGTGTAGCCGAAGAAGCTAAATATTAGCTAGATATTAGGCCACTCATTAACTAGATATATTAGGGCTGTAAATATTTACATGTCAAAGTGCAAGAAAATAAATAAACAATTTAAGAGATTATAAAATGGCAGATCTGTGAGTTCCTCCAGGCTGCGCTCTGCAGCAGTTGGGCACACAAAGCTCCACTATTGATTAGGCCTACGTTTAAAAATAAATAAATACATTCTACCTAGGCTACAACAACACAGTGCAATGAGGAATGTATTATTATACACAATTATTGGCTAGGGCTGTAAACTGCAGGGATGTAGGTTAATTTGAATTTTTGTAAGCCTATACATTTTTTTTGGTATTTTATTAGGATTGCCATTAGGTGTGGCGATTGTAGCAGCTACTCTTCCTGGGGTCCACACAAAACATGAAACATGACATAATACAGAAAATTAATAGACAAGAACAGCTTAAGGACAGAACTACATGCCTTAAAAACGTCAAAACTAGCTGGTAGGGTAAGTGTGTCAATGCTGTGTATTTTCAACACATTAATGCTTCTTCTAAAAATGAAAAGTGATGCAGCCAGTCTCTCCTTTACTTTTAGCCAAGACAGACTGGCATGCAAGACAGACTGGCATGCCCTCTGATTACAGTGAAGAGCAAGACCACTCAAATGTCCTGTTTTGGTTGCTTATTGCTGAAATAACTGCATAAAACCAAATCAAATGTTATTTGTCACATACCCTCAGAACAGTCTCAATTCGTTGGGGCATGGACTCTACAAGGTGTAGAAAGCGTTCCACAGGGATGCTGGCCCATGTTGACTTCAATGCTTCCCACAGTTGTGTCAAGTTGGCTAGATGTCCTTTGGGTCAAATCTAATTTTATTTTATTGGTCGCATACACATATTTAGCAGATGATATTGCGGGTGTAGGGAAATGCTTCTGTTCCTATCTCCAACAGTGCAGTAATATCTAACAATTCACAACAAGACACAAAATCTAAAAGTACAAGAATAGAAATAAGAAATATATAAATATTAGGACATTAGGACAAGCAATGGCGGAGTCCAGAGTATATATATATATATATATATATATATATATATATATATATATACACACACACAGTACCAGCCAAAAGTTTGGACACACCTACTCATTCCAGGCTTTTTCTTTATTTTTTCTATTTTTTTACATTGTAGAATAATAGTGAAGACATCAAACTATGAAAAAACACATATGGAATCATGTAGTAACCAAAAAAAGTGTTAAATCAAAATATATTTTATATTTGAGATTCTTCAAAGTAGCCACCCTTTGCCTTGATGACAGCTTTGCATACTAATATTTTCTCAAAACCAGCTTCACCTGGAATGCTTTTCCAACGGTCTTGAAGGAGTTGCTGAGCGCTTTTTGGCTGCTTTTCCTTCACTCTGCATTCCAACTCATCCCAAACCATCTAAATTGGGTATGTGGACACTAGGGCTGTTACGGTGACCGTATTACCACCACACCGGCGGTCACGAGTCATGATGGCAGTCAAATTCCACGTGACCGTTTAGTAACGGTAATTAGGCTGTCACGTTCGTTTAAAGAAGGGTCGGACCAAGGCGCAGCGTGATATGCGTACATGTTTATTCAACGATAAACACACGACAAAACAACAAAGGAAACGAAACGTGAAGTCCAAAGGTACAACACAACAAACCTTACACGGAACAAGATCCCACAACTCAACAGTGCCAATAGGCTGCCTAAGTATGATCCCCAATCAGAGACAACGAGCGACAGCTGCCTCTGATTGGGAACCACACCGGCCAACATAGAAATACAAATCTAGAATATTCACACCCTGACCAAACTAGCTAGAATTCTGTAGGGCGTGACATAGGCTTCTCCTAGCTCTGATGCTGCTGATGGTCATTAGTAGCCTACCAAACTTGCTAACTGCCTGGTACTCAGCACTCTATTGTCCCTCTAATCACTCTGACATCAATGCAAATGTATTCAAAAATCTAATCAAACACTTCACGAGAGCCCATGAGCTCATGTTGCACAACATTTCTATAGGCTATGCAATTGCGTGAGAAAACAGAGTTTTGATGGCCTCTACTAAAAAGAGGAGGATCCCATCAGCTTTCTATAGGCTAGGCATACTATATTTATTTCACAACTTTCCTAATATTAAGCACATTGCTTTTCTTTACTTCAGGAGTATAGCCTACCTGGCTGGCATGAAAATGAACCACAGGAACAGCGTCCTCCATTCGCATTTTAAGTGCGTAGATGACATGTATTTTTTTCCCCTTCCTCTGTTTCTAGACAGGTGTATGATAGTGGTCCATTCTAAATCAAAACAAATTTCACACACATATTATTTAGCATATGTAAAGACAAGATTAAATCAAGAATAGTGTGATGGGTGACAATATTAGCCTATAACTTGTGAATGATAAATGATCAATTGTGAATGATTCACAGCTTAAGGCAAACAGCGCATGCGTTTTCTTTTGCAACTTTTTAAAATCATAGTCGTATACCTCATGTATCCTAACCCATAGGCCTATATGTTTTGATAAGGTTTGTATCACAACTAAAGTGGCCAAATAACTTCTTTAAATGAAGCACATTAAATCCACTTTACAACGGAGGTAGAGCCTAACTGGCATACATACGCAGCACGTGAGTTTCAAGTTTGGGGAAGATCATTTTCACCATAAAAATGCACCTTTATAATAAAAGCATTAAATGCATAATCGCATTTGTGGTCACTTTTGAGAATGGTGTTTTCCTGCTACACTCTAAAAAGTCAAGGTTCCCGGAGGATCCTTTAGGGGTTCTTCAAATTGAAACTGTGGGGGAACCCCTATAAGTTATTCGAATAACTCTTTAAAAGGGTTCTGCAAAGAACCCCTTTTAATGGATCCTCGAATAACCTTTTGAATAACCTTTTGGGGTTAATTTTTGAACTACTCCCTCCCCCCTCCCCTATTATTATTATTATTAATAATAATACGCTTAACAATAACAACAATAACACAATATTTTAGTTGTCAGTGTTTATTATGATTTTAGTGGCAAAGCAGAATAAAAAAATAAAAATATGAGGTCCAGTGGGTATATCCTCTGGCATGTAGATGTTAATGTGTTGATGTTCTCCATATCCATAGCCAGAATGATTTTGCAGTGCATGGTGATCGAGCAGGTTTCCTGTTATATTCATCAGATGTGTAGGGAGGGTGAAGTCTGTGAATCCCAAAAATAGTAGTTATACAGATGATTAACAAAACATGCACACGACAGTATTCATACCTTGGTTTTTGTGGTAAATGTAAAAAACTGTTTTAATAATGGTTTTCATACACATACCTTGTCCATAATGTAGAGGCCTATGGGATATTAATTGAAGAGGTAAGGGAGGAGGATGGTCAATCTGATCTTCATAACATACCAATACCAATTGACATACCTTTGTATGCATCCTCATCTGTATACCTACAGACACAAAAGTGAGCAGTTCAGTCATCTGCACCCAATACAGCTAGCCATATTCTTATAGCCTACAGTTCATATTCCTACATCTGTTGATTGATATCAATTGAATTGTGTCCATTTTCTGTTTTAGAAAGATTTGCACAAATATGAAAAGATGGATAGTGTCATCAGAAAACATTATCAATTTAGATCATACAAGGGACAAACCTTTCCTTAAATTGAGGAGATCTTTACATTTTTCAGTTAAGGGCCTGCACCTGCTGTCCTTTCAAATTAAAATCCAAATGTTTCAGTTCGGAAGTTAGGTTCCTGCAAGAACCCCCACCAACTAAGGAGGTTCCTCGATAAACCCCACCTCCTATGGGGTTCTTGGAAGAACCTTTTGGGTGCAATTTTCGGTGCCAAGAACCCTAAGGTTATTCAAAGAACTTTGAAGATCTTAGAAGAACCCTTGTTGAACCACTAATTTTTAGAGTGTAATGGATCATTCGCACTATTGCCGTGTGTCCATTGCCAAGCATATCATGTGAAGAAATAGCCTAATAGCCTAATAGCTAAACATTCTCATCTGTTGCGTCAGGCTCCTTGCTTAAAACAGTTTTTTTAATGCTAGTGGTTGTATTAATTTGAGATCTATCGCATCCCACAACTGTCCCAGACTACGTTTGGAATATTTATTTCTCGCACAGACTAGAATAGGTAAACTTTTGTACTATGGGGGATAGTAGATTGACATAGGCTAGTGCTTTTACTGTTCGTTAAGCCTACACATCTGGTTGGCTGACGAAAAGTAAATGTGGAAAGTACTTCCAATATCTTCACTATGCGCCTCGGAATTGGATAAGGACAACGCAGTTGTGTCCCCGATGTGTCTGTCTTCACTTGTAGCCTGTGAGAAAGACCCGATCATGTGACTGAGAGCCATGTGAGTGAGAGGTGCTTCGGCACGCAGCCGAGAGAAGGGAAATATAATTATAATATTCAGCCCAAGGGGACAACAGCCACTGGCTGCAAAAGGCTGTTGACAGACTGATGAAGTGTGTACAGCCTGCACAAAAAAACTAAGCCGAGCTCACTGCTTTCATGCGACTTTTTTCAAATAATCTGTCACGACTTCCGCCGAGGCTGCCCCCCCTCCTGGTTCGGGCAAGCTTCGGCGTTCGTCCTCACCAGAGTACTAGCTACTGCCGATCCCATTCTCATCACTCCACTTGTCATGTCTTGTCAATCACACACACCTGTTGCTCATTCCCCTAATTAGTATGTGTATAAGTGTTCCCTCTGTTCCCCTTGTCTTTGTGAGTGATTGTTTTGTTGTGAGAGCGTGTAGCTCGGTTGAGCTACATTTCACTGTGTTATTTGCCAAGGTGGATGTTTTCCCTTGTACAGTTTCGTTTGACGCTTGGGGCGTTTGATTTATGCAAACGGCTTAAACTTTGGTATTTTACCTCCTGCGCCTGACTCCTTCTTTCACACCTCATCACAGAATCACTCACCTGATCTGATATGGAGTCAGCAGGAGAAGACCGCATGCCTGGAGTTGTGGCAAGGGTCCAGGAGCATTCCTCGATGTTGGCCAGCTTGGGGGAAGCGATGGATCGGGTTCTTCAGGTGGTAGAACGCCTGGAGAGGAGAGGATCCGATCTATCGAGACCAGCTGGTCAACCGGATACAGCCACCTACACCCCAGCCCCTGGAGGGATCCAGATATCCCGGCCACCGGCGTTTGACGGGACTGCAGCGCGATGTATGGATTGTGTGGTCCCCTGTAGCTCAGTTGGTAGAGCATGGTGCTTGCAACGCCAGGGTTGAGGGTTAATTTCCCACGGGGGGCCAGTATGAAAAATGAATGCACTCACTAACTGTAAGTCACTCTGGATAAGAGCGTCTGCTAAATGACTAAAATGTAAAAATGTAAATGTAAGGGATTCCTACTCCAACTGGAGTTGTATTTCTCCAGCATCAGGCCGGCGCCCCGGGAGCGGGAGAAGGTATCCGTCCTCGTTTCCTGCCTTTGTGGGCGAGCCCTGGAGTGGGCCAACGCAGTATGGAACGAGGGAGGTACCACGTTGGAAAACTACGGGGAGTTTGCTCGCCTCTTTTGGGACGTTTTTGATCACCCGCCTGAGGGTTGAGAGGCCCTCATCTAAGGCAGGGGACGAGGACCTCTCAGGACTATGCGCTGGAGTTCCGGACGCTGGCAGCGGGGTCCGGGTGGGACGAGCGGGCCCTGATAGACCATTTCCGGTGCCACCTAAGGGAGGACGTCCGACGGGAGCTAGCCTGCCGGGATGCCATGCTATCGTTCTCCCAATTGGTGGACATGGCCATCCGGCTGGACAATCTGCTAGCAGCCAGAGGATGTCCTGGTAGGGGTCTGCCCGTTCCCACTCCGGACGACTCTGACCCCGAGCAGATGGAGCTGGTGGGAGCCGCCGGTCGAGAGAGCGCAGGAGGACAGCGACAGTGCCACTTTGGTGGCAAGAAGGGAATCCACCTCACGTCGCAGTCAACGTTCTTTTGGGTCTGGAGGCGGTAGGCAGGGTACTCATGCATCACCCCAGGTACGAACACCCAAACGTGTTCAGAGCCCTTTGCGGCGCACTGTACTTTATCTATCTCCTTTCCAGATCACTTGGTAGGTTCCCAGTGTAAGGCACTAGTTGATTCAGGCGCAGCTGGGAATTTTATGGACAGGGCATTTGCACACCGTCAAGGCATTTCATTGGTTCCCCTAACCATTCCACTCCCCATCAGAGCACTAGATAGTCGACCATTAGGGTCCGGGTTTGTTAAGGAAGTTACTGTACCAGTCACCATGATTACGCAGGAGACACATGTTGAGCAGATCACCTTTATGATTATTGAGTCTCCTGCTTACCCTGTAGTCTTGGGTATCCTGTGGTTAGCCCTTCACAACCCCAATTTCTCATGGCCACAGAGGGTTCTGACGGGGTGGTCGCGTGAGTGTCCGGGTAGGTGTCTAGGTGTTTCAGTCTAGACGGTACCCCCACCGTGCGCATTCCCCCCGAATACCATGATCTGGCGCTCGCGTTTTCCAAGACGAAAGCGACTAAATTACCACCTCATCGGGAGGGGAATTGCGCGATAAACCGTCGGGTAGACGCTGTACCTCCCAGGAGTCATGTGTATCCGCTGTCGCAGGCTGAAACAGAGGTTATGGAAATATACGTCACAGAGTCCCTGCGCCAGGGGTATATACGTCCCTCCACTTCACCTGCCTCCTCGAGTTTCTTCTTTGTGAAGAAGAAAGATGGCGGTTTACGCCCGTGCATTGATTATCGACCACTGAATGATGTGACGGTAAGATTTAGTTATCCTCTTCCCCTCATTCCTTAAGTGATTGAGTCAATGCATGGGGCCCGTTTTTTTTCACCAAATTAGACCTCAGGAGTGCCTACAACCTGGTGCGTACTCGGGAAGGGGATGAGTGGAAAACAGCATTCAGCACAACCTCCGGGCATTATGAATACCTGGTGATGCCCTACGGTTTGATGAATGCTCCATCCGTTTTCCAGTCCTTTGTGAACGAGGTGTTTCGGGACATGCTTGGTCGTGGTGTGGTGGTCTACATCGATGACATCCTGGTGTATTCCGCTACGCGCACCGAGCATGTGTCCCTGGTTTGCAAAGTACCTGTCCGACTGCTGGAGAATGATCTTTTTGCCAAGGCAGAGAAGTGTGAGTTTTCCAGCAGTCAATCTCCTTCCTCGGATATCACATTACCACCACAGGTGTGGAGATGGAGGGAGACCGCATTGCAGCCGTGCGTAATTGGCCGACTCCAACCACGGTAAAGGAGGTGCAGCGCTTCCTTGGCTTTGCCAACTACTATCAAAGGTTTATTCTGGGTTTTGGCAAGGTCGCAGCTCCCTTTACCTCCTTGTTGAAGGGTGGGCCGTCCCGGCTCCGCTGGTCTGCTGAGGCTGATTTGGCATTCAGTAGATTGCGGGGTCTGTTCACCTCAGCCCCGGTACTGGCACACCCCGATCCATCACTACCGTTCGTAGTGGAGGTTGATGCGTCCGAAGTAGGGATAGGAGCTGTCTTATCCCAACGCTCGGGCACGCCACCCAAGCTCCGCCCCTGTGCCTTCTTTTATAAGAAGCTCAGCTCGGTGGAGCAGAACTACGGCGTTGGTGATTGGGAGCTGTTGGCTGTTGTCCGAGCTTTGACGGTGTGGAGACATTGGCTCGAAGGGGTGAAACACCCTTTCCTCGTCTGGACAGACCACCGTAACCTGGAGTACATTCGGGCAGCGAGGAGGCTGAATCCTCGCCAGGCCAGGTGGGCCCTCTTCTTCACCCGGTTCGATTTCACACTCTCATACATTCCGGGTACGAAGAACGTGAAGGCAGACGCACTGTCTCGGCTGTATGACACAGAGGAGAGGCCCAGAGACAACACCCCCATACTCCCGGCCTCATGCTTTGTGGCGCCGGTAGTATGGGCGATGGACGCAGATACAGCGCAGGTATTACGCACAGATCCATCTCCACCGCAGTGTCCAGCTGGGCTGCAGTACGTGCCTGCGCTTATCCGTGATCGTCTGATCTACTGGGCACACACGTCACTCTCCTCTGGTCATCCAGGTATCGGTCGTACAATGCGCTGCCTGACCGAGAAGTACTGGTGGCCTACCTTGTCTAAGGACGTGAGGGTGTATGTTTCCTCATGCTCAGTGTGCGCTCAGAGTAAGGCACCTAAGCACCTCCCAGCGGGTAAGCTACTACCTTTACCAGTTCCACAACGACCATGGTCTCACCTGAGTATTGATTTTCTCACTGATCTTCCCCCCTCCCAAGGTAACACCACGATCCTGGTCGTTGTGGACCGCTTTTCAAAGTCCTGCCGCCTCCTTCCTCTGCCTGGTCTCCCCACGGCCCTACAAACTGCGGCTCTGTTTACTCACGTCTTTCGGCACAACGGGGTACCAGAGGATATAGTGTCCGACCGAGGTCCCCAGTTCACGTCTAGAGTCTGGAAGGCGTTCATGGAACGTCTGGGGGTCTCGGTCAGCCTGACCTCTGGTTTTCACCCCGAGAGCAATGGGCAGGTGGAAAGGGTGAATCAAGATGTGGGTAGGTTCCTGCGGACCTACTGTCAGGACCGGCCAGGGGAGTGGTCTGTGTTCCTGCCATGGGCAGAATATGCTCAGAACTCTCTCCGCCACTCCTCCACTAACCTAACACCCTTCCAATGTGTTTTGGGGTACCAACCGGTCCTGGCACCATGGCACCAGAGCCAGAAGGCTCCCGTGGTGGATGACTGGTTTCGGCATGCAGAGGAGACTTGGGATGCTGCCCACGTTCGCCTCCAGCGCGCCGTGCGTCGTCAAAAGGCCAACGCTGACCGCCAGCGCAGGGAGGCCCCGGTGTTTGTACCGGGGAATCGGGTCTGGCACTCAACACGGAATCTGCCCCTCTGCCTGCCCTGCCGGAAGCTGAGCCCGCGGTTTGTGGGGCCGTTTAAAGTCCTGAGGAGAATAAACGAGGTGACATACAGGTTGTTACTCCGCCCTGATTACCGTATTAACCCCTCGTTTCATGTGTCTCTCCTCAGGCCGGTGGTAGCTGGTCCACTCCAGGAGTCTGAGGTACGGGAGGTTCTTCCACCTCCTCTGGACATTGAGGGGACCCCGGCTTACTTGGTCCGTTCCATCCTGGCATCGAGGCGTCGGGTGGGGGGCCTTCAGTATCTTGTGGAGTGGGAGGGGTACGGTCCGGAGGAACGGTGCTGGGTCCCAAGGCGGGACATCCTCGATCCCTCCCTGTTGAGGGATTTCCACCGTCACCATCCGACTCGCCCTGCTCCGTGTCCTCCTGGCCGACCCCGAGGCCGGGGTAGACGCACTGCTGGAGCCGCACGTCGGGGGGGGGGCTGCCCCCCCTCCTGGTTCGGGCAGGCTTCGATCCCATTCTCATCACTCCACATGTCATATCTTGTCAATCACACACACCTGGTGCTCATTCCCCTAATTAGTATGTGTATAAGTGTTCCCTCTGTTCCCCTTGTCTTTGTGAGTGATTGTTTTGTTGTGAGAGCGTGTAGCTCGGTTGAGCTACATTTCACTGTGTTATTTGCCAAGGTGGGTGTTTTCCCTAGTACAGTTTCGTTTGACGCTTGGGGCGTTTGATTTATGCAAACTCTGGACTTCGGTATTTTACCTCCTGCGCCTGACTCCTTCTTTCACACCTCGTCACATAATCATTAGAGTCGCATCATACAGCCTTAGAATGTATAAAAAATCCAAACATATAGCCTAACATTTGTATCACAACTAAAGTTACATAAATAACTCCAAATTAAGCATATAGGAGTACCTGTTTCTTTGTTATCCTCTCAACACAGAATAGCCGCATGTGCGCATTCCCTCAAATCGTTTGGAGAAGATATCCTTTCTATTTATTCAGCTATGTCCAATTGTATTCTTCATACTATGAAATAATATAAAATAATGCCATGGAATTCTAAGCAAATCTTGTCAGCTAAATGAACTAGTGTAGCCCACAGCCATATGGCATAGCCAGATCAGGGCCTAACATAAGGACAACTCAGAGTATGCTATTCTGTTCTTCTGAAACAGACCACATTTTCTTCATATCATGTGTCTTTAGACCTGTCTAAAATAAATGATGAATTTATTGTGATGGTGTAGGCTATATTACATGGATTTTTTAGACTCTTTAAAATGTAGATGTTCCAAAGGTCTGCATCAGTGGCTTGTAGGCTATGCATGGAAGCCAGGAGATGCTAAATGTATTTATTTTAATTAACGGTCAATTACCGTGAAACCGGCAGTTATTTACTTGACAAGCACCGGCTGACAAAATGTAATGACCACCACAGCCCTAGTGGACACCTGCTCGTCGAACATCTCATTCCAAAATCATGGACATCAATATGGAGTTGGTCCCCCCTTTGCTGCTATAAAAGCCTCCACTCTTCTGGGAAGGCTTTCCACTAGATGTTGGAACATTGCTGCGGAGGCTTGCTTCCATTCAGCCACAAGAGCATTAGTGAGGTGGGGCACTGATGTTGGGTGATTAGGATTGGCTCGCAGTCGGCATTCCAATTCATCCAAAAGGTGTTCGATGGGGTTGAGGTCAGGGCTCTGTGCAGGCCAGTCAAGTTCTCCCACACAGATCTCGACAAACCATGTCTGTATGGACCTTGCTTTGTGCACGGTGGCATTGTCGTGCTGAAACAGGAAAGGGCCTTCCTCAAACTGTTGCCATAAAGTTGGAAGCACAGAATAGTCTCGAATGTCAATGTATGCTGTAGCGTTAAGATCTCCCTTCACTGGAACTAAGGGGCCTAGCCCGAACCATGAAAAACAGCCCCAGACCATTATTCCACCTCCACCGAACTTTACAGTTGGCACTATGCATGCGGGCAGGTAGAGTTCTCCTGGCATCCACCAAACCCAGATTCGTCCGTCGGAATGCCAGATGGTGAAGCATGATTCATCACTCCAGAGAACGCGTTTCCACTGTTCCAGAGTCCAATGGCGGCGAGCTTTACACCATTCCAGCCGACGCTTGGCATTGCGTATGGTGATCTCAGGCTTGTGTGCGGCTGCTCGGCCATGGAAACCCATTTCATGAAGCTCCCTGTGGCGTGTGATTTGGACGGAGTCAGGCGCAGGAGGGTAAATCAAAGTGTCGATACAAACTACAAGGAGCTCCACCAAGCTCATATAACCTCCACAATAAACAATCACACACAAAGACAAGGCGTCAGAGGGAACACTTATACAGATACTGATGAGGGGAATTGAAACCAGGTGTGTGTAATAAACAAGACAAAACAAATGGAATGATGAGAAGAGGAGCGGCAGTGGCTAGAAGGCCGGTGACGACGAACGCCGAAGCCTGCCCGAACAAGGAGAAGAGGCAGCTTCGGAGGAAGCTGTGACACTCCCGATGAACAGTTTTTGTGCTGATGTTGCTTCCAGAGGTCGTTTGGAACTCAGTAGTGAGTGTTGCAACAGAGGAATGACGATTGTTACGCGCTACGCCCTTCAGCACTCGGCGGCTCCATTCTGTGAGCTTGTGTGGCCTACCACTTCGCGGCTGAGCCGTTGTTACTTCTAGATGTTTCCACTTTGCAATAACAGCACTTACAGTTGACCGGGGCAGCTCTAGCAGGGCAGACATTTTACTAACTAACTAGATGGAAAAGTGTCATCCTTTGACGGTGCCACGTTGAAAGTCACTGAGCTCTTCAGTAAGGCCATTCTACTGCCAATGTTTGTCTATGGAGATCGCATGGCTGTGTGCTCGATTTTATACACCTGTCTGCAACGGATGTGGCTAAAATAGCCAAATCAACTCATTTGAAGGGGTGTCCACATACTTTGTATTTGGACACATCTTCCATAATGTCTATGCTGTACGTATAGACATTATGGACAGTATGTGGATAGAATATTTAGTATATCTGTAGAATACATAGGATAGAACAGTATATATACAGTCATTGTTGGTAATCAGGCCTACTACTGTTGTGTCGTCTGCAAACCTGATGATTGAGTTGAAGGCGTGCGTGGCCACGCAGTCATGGGTGAACAGGGAGTACAGGAGGGGGCTGAGCACGCACCCTTGTGGGGCCCCTGTGTTGAGGATCAGAGTAGCGGAGGTGTTGTTTCCTACATTCACCACCTGGGGGCGGCCCATCAGGAAGTCCAGGACCCAGTTGCACAGGGCGTGTTCAGACCCAGGGCCCAGAGCTTAATGATGAGCTTGGAGGGTACTATGGTGTAGGGGTAGGGAGAGATTGAATATGTCCTTAAACACTCCAGCCAGCTGGTCTGCGCATGTTCTGAGGCCTTCTGCACCGGCAGCCTTGTGACAGTTAACAAACGTAAATGTCTTACTCACGTCAGCCACAGAGAACAAGAGACCACAGACCTCGGGAGAAGCCCTTGTCAGTGGCACTGTGTTATCCTCAAAGTGGGAGAAGAAGGTGTTTAGCTTCTCCGGGAGCAAGACGTCGGTGTGCGCGAGGCTGGTTTTCTCTTTGTAATCGGTGATTGTCTGGAGTCCCTGCCACAAACGTCTCCTGCCTGAGCCGTTGAATTGCAATATTTTGCTTGTTTTGATTGCCTTACGGAGGGCATAACTGCACTGTTTGTATTCAACCATATTCCCTGTCACCTCGGTGGTTCATGCTTTCAGTTTTGAACGAATGCTGCCATCTATACACGGTTTTTGGTTTGGGTAGGTTTTAATAGTCACAGTGGGAACAACATCCCCTATACACTTCCTGATGAACTCAGTCACCATGTCAGTGTTCACATCATTGTTATTCTCAGAGGCTACCCGGAACATATCCCAGTCCACGTATTCTAAACAATCTTGAAAAATGGATTCCGATTGGTCAGACCAGTGTTGAATAGGCCTTAGCACGGGTACTTCCTGTTTGAGTTTCTGCCTATAGGAAGGGAGGAGCAGAATGGAGTTGTGATTTGATTTGCCGAAGGGAGGGTGGGGGAGGGCCTTGTAGCCATCCCAGAAGGGAGAGTAACAATGGTTGAGATTTGTTTAAGCGCGAGTACTACAGGCAATGTGTTGATAGTACTTTGGTAGCGTTTTCCTCAGATTTGCTTTGTTAGAATCCCTAGCTACAATACATTCGGCCTCAGGATATGTGGTTTCCAGTTTGCACAAAGTCAAGTGTAGTTCCTTGAGGGCCGTTGTCGTATTGGCTTGAGGGGGAATATACATGGTTGTGACGATAACCAAAGATAATTATCTTGGGAGGTAATACCGTCTGCATTTGATTGTGAGTTATTCTAGGTTGGGTGAACAAAAGGACTTGAGTTCCTGTACGTTACTACAATCACACCATGAGTAGTTAATCAGGAAACATACATCTCCGCCTTTCTTCTTCCCGGAGAGTTCTTTATTCCTGTCTGCGCGATGTACTGAGAACCCAGCTGGCTGTATGGACGGGGACAGTATATCCGGAGAGAGCCATGATTCCATGAAACAGAGTATGTTACAGTCCCTGATGTCTCTCTGGAAGGAGATCCTCGCCCTGAGCTCGTCTACTTTATTGTCCAGGAACTGAACATTAGCAAGTAATATACTCAGAAGCAGTGGAAGATGTGCACACCTCCTGAATCGGACTAGAAGTCCACTCCGAATAACTATTTTCCGCCGGCGGCGTCTTGGAGCAGCCTCTGGGAGAAGTTCAATTGCCTTGAGGGGTACGAACAAAGGATCCAATTCAGGAAAGTAGTATTTCTGGTCGGAATGCTAATAAGTTACGGCTGCTCTGTTATCCAAAAGTTATTTCCGGCTGTATGTATTAAGACAAAAAAAGTTCTGGGCTAATAATGTAAGAACAAACAAACACACACAAAAAAAAACTAAAATACTGCAAAGTTGCTTAGGAGCTAGAAACAAAGCTGCCATGTCTATCGGCGCCATCTTGTATGGGTGGTGGACCATTCTTGATACACAAGTTGTAACGGTTTTGACTTTAGGTTATTGTTTGTTAGGGGTGCCAGCTCCAACAGTGCAGTATATCTAACAATTCACAACAATACACACAATACACACAACCTAAAAGTAAAAAAACGGAATTAAGGAATATATAAATATTAGAAATATTAGGATGAGCAATGTCAGAGTGGCATAGACTAAAATACAGTAGAATAGAATACAGTATATACATATGAGATGAGTAAAGCAAAAATATGTAAACATTTTTAGAGTACATGACCCTCTCCTGACTGAAATTGAAAAAGCATGACCCTCCCCCATTTTTCTCCAGGTAACAATTGCGTACATTTTGACCGCTCCTTAACCACTGATCAAGCAACATTATGGACTAAACGTTAAAATCCTGTTGCTGCATGATTATTTTGCAGCGACAATACAGGTCAAATTAAGATCCTACAACTATATGTGCGTGTTGGTGTATTTATTAATTACTTCTAACTGCATTCTTGAACACTTTCCCTGTGTGAATGTGAGATGATGACTACACTTCTCTGCCACTTAATGTTAATAGTGCTCCATTGTAAACATGGTAAAGTGTATAAAACTGATAGATTGGGGAGAGTGATTGCAGAGAAAGAGCATCCTTATCTATTCTAATCTGAAGACGCAATCTCTTTTTCTCAACCCATGGCTCACAACAGTTAGACAACAGACGCACGCATGCACACACACACACAAAACTGAATACCAATTAAGCATCTCCATTTGCTTTCTCTTCTCCTTCTTACTTTCAATAACAGGCACATAGTGAGTGTGTGTGTCTGGCTGTCTGCGTGTTTGTTTGAATGTATATGGGAGAAAGCGTGAGTTGGGAAAATCTCACATCTTCACACCGTTTCAATTTGCCTCTTTTTTTCTCCAGTGAGCTGCATTGCGTTCACAATGATGTCACACCCTTCTATGATTGCTTAACATTTGTTCTTTGTAATTATGCATTCTGTTTATGTGGCTGCGGGCCATTAAGTGGAAAACTGAGGGACTGAACGGGTGTTTGAAGAAGGTCGTAGGAGGACCTTCACTTCCTCTTTGTGTTGGTGGGGGGCGGGGGGGGATGCCTATCAATACAGATGATGTGGGACGGGTGACAGAGAGAGAGAGGGGGGGGGGAGGAGTAGTGGGAAAATAAAGATAGTTAACTTTCCTACATTGTGAACATTTCATGACAACCACAGTTGGGGTCAATTCCAATTTAATTTGAAATTGCAGTTAAATTCTTGAATTCACTCATGAATTGGAGACATTTACGTTGAATTCAATTCAAATTTCAACAGTCTTCAAGTTATGGAATTGGAATTGAATTGGAATTAGACTTTCAACGGTTTGAATTGGAATTGAATTGCAATTGTAAAAACATTTAATCTTTGGAACGGCATTGAATTAGAATTCAATATTTATACATTTCCCAGTTATTAGTGCACTTAGTATAAAAAATGTACAGCAGGATTTGTTCTAAATCATTTCAACTTCACTTGTATTTCTATATTTCCAGTATAGCTAGGCTGTCTGAACAGTGACATGATCAGCCTGAAAGTCTGAGGGGATTGAATTTGAATTTGTGGAATTGTTGGTATAATATTGAATTGGATTTTGAATTCTTGGAATTGACCTAAAATTGGAATTATCTCTGAATTCAAAGACTGACCTGGAATTTGAATTGAATTAAATGGAAATTTACAGGGAGAGGAAATTGAATTAGAATTGAATTTGTGGAATTAACCCCAAACCTGATGACAACCCTCTGTACTTTTACTAAATGTTTTCACCCTCACCCTAGCTAAACAAACTCCATTATCTTCTCAAGGATAAAATGGCTGCCACCATGGAAGTTTCTCCATCACCTCGTCCTAGCCCTCCCCCAAGCTGTCTTAAATCTCTCCAAACCCACACAGTGACATCCTCCTCCTAAACCATTAATCTAAGTCTCTTCACATTATACACATTAAACAACATTATTAAGCATTACCATTATCCACCATGTATCTTAACCTGTACCATATGACCTGTCAGTAACGGTCATACAATAAACTGGTCTCATTTATGCATACAGTACATGTCTATTTAATGGCTTGGGCCATGTAGCGGAGAGACCTTGGGAGTAATGTGGTGTGTGTGTGAGGGAGAGCGACCGGGGGGTCAGAGGGCAGAGAAATGGCATCCTGCTGCTGGTTTAGCATTACACAAACACATACACACACACACACACACACACACACACACACACACACACACACACACACACACACACACACACACACACCCCTAAGCATGTCACTGCATGTTCCAGTGGCTAGCCCCCAGAGTCTATAATAAGGGTCATTGTAAAGCCCTGTTGAATCTCCCCTCCCTCTCAGCGACCAGGGTCAAGGGTCAAACCCAGACCTCGTGAATTATACATCAGTCATTTGTCCAGGAGACAGGCCTATAAATATATAATAAATATATAAATGCTCAATGTGATGGAGCCTGTCAGAGACAGGGAGGGCAGTCTCACCATATACTCTCTAGGACAGCTGTCTGCCAGGGAAAAGATGACAATGTTGACAGTCACTGTAATGGAACAGAATGTGCTCTGCATAGTTTCAGTGCTGTCTGACTGTTCAAGGGGGTATGGAGGGTGCAACATAAGTAGTGTGGTGTATGTGTGTTGAGGGGGAATGGAGAAAAACACTGTAGGCTCATGGTCCCTTCTCCCCATGGTGCTTTCTCATAACTCTAGCCTAAATTACTCAAACGAAAACGAGTAGAGAAGGCCACTCAAAGTGAAAGTGTTGCAGTGGCCTGCCTGAGGTGTTCTGGGAAGTGAGATATCCTAACTTCATGAACTATTGAACTCAGAATGAGAAAAAGTGAAAGTTGCCCCTCATTAAACCCTACAGTAGGCCAGATACATTAGGGGGACGTTTTTAGTCTCTTCAGAAAGCCTCACAGTGTCAAAATCTCTGACTTCAAAGCCTTGTGAAAGCCTTGTCTTCCATCCATCCAACAGTTGAACAGAGTAGAATGCTGGGGGACTGGAGAGAGAGAGAGAGAGGGACTGCTGTTGCTAGGCGGCAAACCTGTTCTGTGATGATATCACAATCATCCAGACAGAGAGAGGACTATTCCGGAACTTTTGAGCTCCAAAAAACTAGGGCACACAACACAGCAAGAGCTCAAATCCCACTTATTTTCTTAAAGTTTTAATGCTCACTGTCTCTCAGTTCTCTTGTCATCTGTGTGGCTATAGAGTGACATGCATCCTCAGTCTGTGGTGGTAGTGACATTCCTTAACAGCCTCCTCTCCTACAGTCTTTGTCTGTGTCGAGCCGGTCGCCAGCTAGTTGGGATAACATCTCATTATCTGAAGGCGATGCCAAAGCAATGCCACTGCCAAGGCTATCACCAGCCACTGTAGAAAGAGGAAGAACAAGAACATAGGAGGAGGAGGAAAAGAGGGCCTGCCTCTCTCTTGCTCTGCTTCCCCAATGCTTTACCCCCCCTCCCTACTCTGTATGACTCTACTGCCCCTACTGGTCAGCTCCTCCAGCCACCCACACACTTCCTGCTTCCTGCTGCACTGCACTCTGGGACAGGTGTGTGTTTTGATGGCGTGGGGGCAGGCGTACCGTGTCCTCCACAGACCAGGGGACAGAGCCCAGTGAGGGGTCCCTGTCCTCAGCCTTACCCTGACCGGCCCCCTGGGTCACCCCTACCTCTCCCTGACCAGAACCCTCTGCCACCCCTACCTGACCGACCAGGACCACTTCTGGAGGACTAGGCTGGCTTACCTGCTGCACAGGAGACTGCAGTGGGAGAGATGTTGGGTGAGCTAGGGGTCCCATGGCTCAATAGGTTTTGAGCATGATGCTGGGCTGAATACGTTGAATTCAATTCAAATTTAAACAATCTTGAAGTTATGGAATTGGAATTGAATTGGAATTATACTTTTTGGACTGTTCCCAGTTAATGGAATGAAAGCACTTAGTATCAAAAGTTGAGTGCAGGTTTTGTTTTAAAACATTTCAACTTGTATTTCTATGTTATGTTTCCAATATAGCTAGGCTGTCTGAACAGTGACATGAACAGCCTGAAAGCCTGAGGGAATTTAATTTGTGGAATTATTGGGGATAATACTGAATTGGGAATTGAATTCTTGGAATTTTCCTAACATTGGAATTGAGAGGAATTTAGTTATCTCTGCATTTAAAGACTGACCTGCCATTTCAATTGAATACAATTGAATTTACAGGGAGAGGGAATTTATTTAGAACTACATTTGTGGAAATAACCCCAAACCTGCTGAATATGTGTTTTAATGTAATGTGCCTTTGGAGAAGGTTTCAGCTAAATGACAGTATTATTGTGTTGTATTACTATCAGATGGGTGCTCTGAGCCTTGGCATCACTCCGTGAACCGCAAACTACAGAATCTCCTACGTAGGGTTAGGACATGGATGTGTATGAACTGAACTCCATTTCTTGATTAAAACTGAATTAAATTATTGCAATAGCTTTCATTTCCAAACTTCCCTGTTGTCTTAAGTATGATAATATAATGAATAAAAGGTCAAATTTGTCTCATAATTGTACTCTAGATAAAGACTGATCTGTCCCACAAGTTGAAATGCTGGTTGGAGACACTCCTGGCCAAATGCCTAAATCTCACATCCTGCGTCAAGAGCCTGGAGCTGACATTATCATCCCACATCAAGAGCCTGGAGCTGACGCCATCACCCTGAGTCAAGAGCCTGCAGCTGACGCCATCACCCTGTGTCAAGAGCCTGGAGCTGACGCCATCACCCTGCGTCAAGAGCCTGCAGCTGACGCCATCACCCTGCGTCAAGAGCCTGGAGCTGACGCCATCACCCTGCGTCAAGAGCCTGGAGCTGACGTCATCATTGCCTGTCAAGAGCCTGGAGCTGATGTCATCACAGAGTGCTGTTGTCGTTAGTAACACAGTCTAAGAGTGAATTTAGTAAATTTAAGTCTATTAATGTTAATTTCATATATATATCAGAACAGAAGTATGAGAGTGATTTTTAAATTGGCTGACATTTAAGAGGTTAGAGAGATAAAGAAAAATTTAAGTAGCAAAATCATCTGTCCAAATTTCAAATGAAATCAATTTTTGTGAAAATGATTGCTTCCGTGTCTATTGAGTGTAGAGTTAGTCTTTCTGTGTACACCTGACACCTGGCCTGATGTCTTATTTACACTCTCCAGGTACAGTCATTGATTTCTCTTTGATTCTTTTGTCTCCAACTTTGAATCCACCCTCGTTTTGCTCCATCCTAAGGTCTGGTGGAGAACAGAGGGCTTTGATTGGGCTGGCAGTGGGAAAACAGGGGGTCGCTCTGGGGTCAACCCCATGGAGGATCAAAGCCTGAGCTCTCTGTATTTTCAGGCTTGCAGGAGAACTAAGCCTTTCATGTCTGGGCTCTGGACAGGAGGGTGAAGTCGATCGGTGTTTACTCTACCTCAAGGGCACCACAGTACTCTGAAACACAGCCTTGAGAGAGCGAGCGAGAAAGAGAATTTGAACAACTTTAGAATTGGATGCCTATATTGTTGCATTCAGCTCTGGGCATTCCAATTGCCTATTCATTGTGAGTACTTAGATTAGTTCTCAGCAAGCAAACAAGCAAGCGAAGCTGCAATGCAACTCTCAATACAGTGCAATAATGTCCTCTGGTCTCTGCTCACAATACATTTAGTCATACATCTATGCTCAAACAACATGAATGTGTATCTACTACATCACTTCATTGAGGAGATGGATGTGAGGTTGTCTAGTACTCTTCTCCATTATTCCTCATGCACTCAATTTCCTTTGTCTGAGAGTTATTCACATACATTTTAGATCACATTAATTTTAGATCTACATGAATGATGTTTGCATTTAGTGAAAGTCTCACCATTAGCTATTGTAAACTAGACAGTGTCCGTAAAATGTATAAAGTATGTATAGGCTGGAAGTAGAAGCCTAAGAGTTGTTGTCCATTAGTTACTCCAATTAGGGGAGGGATGGAAATGTATTTGATATATACAGTACCAGTCAAAAGTTTGGACACACCTACTCATTCCAGGGTTTTTCTTTATTTTTACTATTTTCTACATTGTAGAATAATAGTGAAGACATCAAAACTATGAAATAACTCATATGAAATCATGTAGTAACCAAAAACGTGTTAAACAAATCAAAATATATTTTAGATTCTTCAAATAGCCACCCTTTGCCTTGATGACAGCTTTGCACACTCTTGGCATTCTCTCAACCAGCCGACCGACCGACCGACCGGCCGACCGACCAGGTAGAGGGAGGGAGGGAGGGAGATGTCTGTCTGTGTGAGTTTATATGTCTGCCTGACTGCCAGCCTGCCTGCTTGCCTGCCAGCCTGCCTGTCTGAGTCTTTCACCAATTTACCCATTGCAGCTTTATCATCAAATGTTTGGCCTTGAATGCAATGTAATGACATCCCATCATGCTTAGCGTTATGTGTAAAAATGCCCAGTTGCCCATTATTTTGGAAAGAGGGGTCTCAAAGGAGCATAGGGGGTTTAAAGGGTGTGTGTGTGTGTCAGTCACCAGATCTCAACCCAATTGAACACTTACGGGAGATTCTGGAACGGCGCCTGAGACAGCATTTTCCACCACCATCAACAAAACTGGTGTCGCATCCCTCCAATAGAGTTCCAGACACTTGTAGAATCTATGCCAAGAAGCATTGAAGCTGTTCTGGTAGCTCGTGGTGGCCCAACGCCCTATTAAGACACTTTATGGTGGTGTTTCCTTTATTTTGGCAGTTACATGTATATTAGTTTGTTTATATTATTTATTAGGTTTAACCAAAGGGGAAAAGTAAGTTGAGTGTTGAAAGAAATAGGTTGCAACTTGAAATATAGGTTTGTTAATAATAAAATATAACAGTTGACATTGAATCATATACTTGGTTTCAACAAATGTAGTTTTTTTCTATTGAGAAAACCTAACTAATTTACTTGTAACCAGTTGACGCAATTTTAGGTTGATCCAAAGAGTAATTTTTTACAGTGTGTTGTAATACTGTATGTGCAGGTAGTAAGTTATTATTGCTTTGGTCCTATTGTATGTACTATACATATCAATTACCCCTGTTTTCAGTCATTTACAGAACCACTGCCTTCCACTACCTTTCCATGTCTATTCCATTCTTGTGTGTGTCAATAAAGTATCTGTCATGAGGTGATTCTGAAGGAGTCAGGCGCAGGGTAAATCACAGCATAACAGGACTTATTCTGAACCACAGAGTTATGCAGTAACGTGTGAAAACACTACAGTGCGCAAATCAGGCGCACTGGAAAATACAAGGCACACAGGGAATATTCCCGGCGATAGAAAATACACTGAGCTCCACCGAGCTTCTCTCTCCTCCACAATAAACAATCACACACAAAGACAAGGGGGCAGAGGGAACACTTATACAGGTACTGATGAGGGGATATGAACCAGGTGTGTGTAATAATCAAGACAAAACAAATGGAATGATGAGATGAGGAGCGGCAGTGGCTAGAAGGCCGGTGACGACGAACGCTGAAGCCTGCCCGAACAAGGAGAGGAGGCAGCCTCGGAGGAAGTCGTGACAGTATCCTTGTGTGTAACTCTGAGGTTGCCTTGTTCCCCTCTTACAGGGGGAGGTGCTAGTGGGTCACAGATCAACCCAAATGGAGAGTCTCTATTTCACACAGGCGTTGTGTTTTCTAAAACCACATGGGAAAACAACTTAAACCATATGGAGTTTTAGAGTTTTAGAATGTTATTTTAGATGTTCAATAAGGATAACAGTGTTCAAAATAACAGCATGTGCAATCCAAAAAACTCAACGGGTTCAAACCTCTTAGATGTTATGATCCCTCTTTGCGCTGTGCAACAGCTTTCACAGGCTTTCACACGCGCGCATGTACGCAAACAGGAAATGGCGGACTGAAGATAGTGGTGCAGAATGCCTCAAGATAAAAACATAATATTAAATATCTGTACGTTTTATGAAATATTAGTACTTCACTCCAAATACTCATGGGCAATAACTTTCAATCTGGATAACAACACAAAACACATTATAAGGCTAGAGAAATGTATCGACCAATATCATCAATACAATCAACACCCAAACATTTCGGAGAGTAAGCATGGAGAACCAATTCCCAAAAGAAAACGAGACTCCTCAACGGACACATACAATTTATGCTTTTCACCACCGGGAATGGTAAGTGTAGAAACTGACTTGTAAAAGTCGATAAATGATAAACTGGGCATACTTGAAACAGTCAGTAAAGATATAAAGGGGTTGAAGGCAAGCCTCGAGATGAGTGACGAAAAAGCTGCTACAATGGAGAAAGAAACAAACAAGCTAAAAGGTACAGTCAATACAATTGAAATGGACGTTAAAAAACATTTAAAGGAGAACATATTTCTGAGAGAAGCCTTACTTGAAATACAGACTAAATCTATGGTACTTACTGGTATCAAAGATAATGAGGGTGAAGATCTTGAAAGTGTTGTGAAATAATTATTTCTTAAAGAGCTAGAGATCCTAGGCGATACTGTCAACAAAATAAAACTCGAACATGTACACCATTTCGGGCAGAGGACAGAGATATGAGCACCCAATCGTTGCCAAATATGCATTCTTTAAAGATAAAATAATGGCTAAAAGCCTGGGCAAAAGACTCGCTGGCATGAAAATGGGCATGAATGATCAGTTCCCGAAGGAAATTGCAGAATGGCGCAAAGTTCTGTACCCACTCTTCAAGGTGAATAGATTAAAAAGGAAACGTGTAGCTCTCGCAGTCTATAAACTGTATATTGATAACCAACTGCTCCGAGTCACCAAGGGGGGCAAAGAAACTCAAATGGGCAAAGAAACTCAAAAGGGGTGATGATATTAACTAACAATAATTTTGATCCCAATGTGCAAATTGTTTAAACAGATCCGGAAGGTAGACGGCTTATTTTAAATTTGTTATTGGACCATAAATAGATTTGTCTCATTAATCTATATGGTCCAAATAATGATTATCCATGCATATTTGAAAAAATATATACTGTAATAATTGATCAAGCCTACAAGCAACACAATACTCTATTATTATGGTGGGAGATTATAATAAGGTTTTGAATACCTCAATGGACTGTAAAAGAAATCACACTACAAACTATCACCCTCATGCACTTAAGGAAATCATGAATATCATGGATATATTGGGACTAGTGGATCTATGGAGGCTTAAATATTGTCACGATCGTCGACTGAAGACACGGACCAAGGCGCAGCGTGATAAGTGTACATACGGCTCCGGGCGTGACCACCACTCTCTCTCCACCCCCCCGTTGCGCCCCTGATCTGGTCTGGTCCCGCTGGCCGGAGCTGGACTGGACACCGGTGGAGCGGATTGCTCTGGCTCTGGAGTGGAGCAGCTGACCGGTGTCGGACCAGGCACCGGTGGAACAGGCACGGGCCGTGCCGGACTGGACACACGCACCACTGGCTTGGTGCGGGGAGCAGGAACGGGCCGGACCGGGCTGACGACGCGCACCACTGGCTTGGTGCGGGGAGCAGGAACGGGCCGGACCGGGCTGGCGACGCGCACCACAGGCTTGGTGCGAGGGACAAGGAACAGGCCGGACCAGGCTGGCCACGCGCACCACAGGCTTGGTGCGAGGGACAGGAACAGGCCGGACCGGGCTGGCGACGCGCACCACAGGCTTGTTGCGAGGGACAGGAACAGGCCGGACCGGGCTGGCGACGCGCACCACTGGTTTGGTGCGAGGGGCAGGAACAGGCCGGACCGGGATGGCGACGCGCACCACTGGCTTGGTGTGGGGAGCAGGAACGGGCCGGACCGGGCTGGCGACGCTCACCACAGGCTTGGTGCGAGGGGCAGGAACAGGCCGGACCGGGCTGGCAACGCGCACCACAGGCTTAGTGCGGGGAGCAGGAACGGGCCGGACCGTACTGGGAACACACACCACTGGCCTTGTGCGGGAATCAGGAACGGGCCGGACCGGACTGGTGACACACACCACTTGCTTGGTGCGAGGAGCGGGACTGGGTTTCCTTCTAAACCTCCGCTCCCTCTGCTGCCTAACCAGTTCCTCTCGCCATGCCTCTACACTCTCCCTCTCCCTCATGACCAATAGCCCCCGTAACCTGGTGGCCTCCTCTCCTAGTCCGCAGATTCGCCCTGTAGCTGCCTCCTGCTGCCCCGTCAACCACGCCGTGTGCCCCCCCAAAAAATGTTCTTGGGGTTGCCTCTCGCGTGTCCGTCGTCGGCGCGGTTGGCGCCGTTTCTCCTCTCCTGCCTGGGCATCTACCTTTGCCCATGGCCCTCTGCCCGCGAAGATCTCCTCCCAAGACCACCATTTGCCCACCTGCGACATCGCCATCTTCTCCTCCTGGGCACGCTGCTTGGTCCTCTTATGGTGGGATCTTCTGTCACGATCGTCGACTGAAGACACGGACCAAGGCGCAGCGTGATAAGTGTACATACTTTATTTAACGTACTCAACACACGATCAAAACAACAAACCAAACGATATGTGAAGTCCTAGGTTAACACCAAAACAAACCTTACGGAACAAGATCCCACAAAGACTAGTGCAAAACAGGCTGCCTAAGTATGGTCCCCAATCAGAGACAACGAGCTACAGCTGTCTCTGATTGGGAACCACCCTGGCCAACATAGATCAACACGATCTAGAAACAAAAACATAGAAAACAAAACATAGAAAATCCACACCCTGGCTCAACATATAAGAGTCCCCAGAGCCAGGGCGTGACAAATATCCTGACCTTGTGAGATATACATAGTGGAGGCTCAATCAAGCTAGTCTTCTTGAATAATTTCTTATGTAATTCTCGCTGGCACAAAATTTTAAAATGTGTTGATATGGGACAGACCATCAAATAATTGACATAGACATTACTCTTAAGCAGTTTCCATATGGGCAAGGATATTGGAGATGTAATCAAAGCCTATTGGATGATAACTTGTTTTTAACTAGGACAGAATCATTTATAACAGACATTTTCCGACATAACATAGGTACAGGAGATCCCCTTATTGTACGATACACTTTTAAATGTGCCTTTAGAGGCCATGCAATTCAATAGTCATCTTTAAAACAAAATCAATTTAGGTCAAAATAGTTCATATTAAGAAAGGAAATAGAAGGACTAACAGTAGAGAAAGATAGCAATAAAAACTGTACCATAGAGGCACATAATAAGTTAGATGAAAAACAAAACGAGATGGAGGAACTTATTCAAGAAAGATCAAGTGTAATATATTATTAAGAAGCGAACTGGATGAAATATGTGGAAAAATGAACCAAATTCTTGTTTAATCTTCAACATATAAATGCTACCAAAAATAATTGACTGAAACTTGTTACAGATGATGGAGTCACCACTTTAAGCACATGTTTTCATTTCAGTCTCCTCCATATCCACTAACTGAAGTTAATTGTATGGATTTATTTTCTATTAATAATGTAAAATTAAGAGCTGTACAGAAAGAGTCATGTGAAGGCCAAATTACAGAGGAGGAACTTCTTGATGCAATTAAATCCCAGGAAAACTCCAGGGCTGGATGGCATACCAGTTGAGGTATACCAAAACTTTCTTTATGTACTCAGAGGACCGTTATTATCATGTGTTAACACTCCTATAAAAATTGTAGATTATCAGATACTCAACAAGAAGGTATTATTACTGAAACAGGACCCAAGTGGTACATCTAAAAAATTGGAGGCCCCTTACAGTTCAGTGTTGTGATGGAAAAATTCTAGCAAAATGCATAACTCATAGAAATAAAAAGGATGGTGCTCAGAGGTAGATGGGAGGGGTTGAGTGGAACTGAAGGGTGGGACTAAAATCAACAAGATAACTAATGTAAAATACACTGTGTCCGTATAAGATGGAAGTAGAAGCCTAAGTGTTGTTGTCCATTAGTTTACTCCAATTAGGGGAGGGGTGGTAGGGTTAGGGGAAAATAATAAAGGAAAATATATAAAAAATATATATATATACAACAAATGTATATGGGGGATTGGAAATGATCCATACAATTACATTGATGGAAACTACAATCTATCTGCAAAAAAATAAAATAAAATAAATCCCCTATTTAGGCTGGTGCCGACTGACATTTTAAGTGCCGACTGACATTTAAGTGCTAGTTGTGTACACAAAGTCTAGCGGATGCAACAATGGTAGTTTCATCTCACTGTGATATTCTCAGCCAGATTTAGAGCTCTCAACATGAAATAACACTAAATAATTTCATAAACTGAACAAAGACCACTTTCTCTTGGTCACAGGTGGACGAAGTTGTAAGAAGTCTGCGCATATTTGAATGGTGTCTCTGCGGCACTCAGTGGACGTTTAGGAGAAAATTCTCTGTCGGCAGTTATATAAAATAGTGCCAATATTGCACTGTCACTAAGTATGATCATATTTATTTTGCAGTTATAAGAGATCTTAAATCTTATAGTAAGTCATTTATAATTTGATTGTTACTATATTTAGAAAGCATTTCAGTCATTGCAAGCCCTATTGCCCCACTTTTGTTTGAATAAGAAAATAAACCATATATTATTTTTCATATTTTCACAATATTTGTACTATGTAAAGTACTTGAGCTTGTGTCCTCACGAGTACACCTCAGCAATTTATTTTTAAAAAATCCAGAAAGTGAGTTCCAGACCTTACTAAAACTATGCAACAGTACCAGTTATTGTTTACGTCTAATGAAAAATAATTACATTTGGGTATGTCTATTTAGGCGGAAATACAATTTTTGCCTTAGTGTTGAAGTGATCTTTATTCCAAATTACATGATCGCAATCAAGACCTCAATGCAGCTCAGTGCATCATCACAGTGTTCATTGAATGAAATTGCAAATGTTTTTTTTTCTTTGTTTGTTTTTTACAAATGCGAGACTATTGTCTCACATTAACCAGGACAGCCCTGATCAACAGTCACAAAGTACTTTACAGATACTCAGCCTAAAACCCCAAAGAGAAAGCAATGCAGAGGCAGAAGCACAGTGACTACCTGGCTGAGCTTGATTAGCAGGGGTCCAGGACAAGGTAGCATGCACGGTGAAATCTGGCCAAGGGTCCACAGCTGCAGTCGAAACGGCAGCATGACCAGGGGCTCAGGTCCTCCAGGAGGGAATACACAGAGAGAAAGAGGGGGGGGTGATTAGTGGGGGCATGCCTAATATCACACATTACACCAGGGCCCATATTCAGAAACCATACAAGAGTAGGAGTGCTGATCTATGGTCAGGTCCCACTAGTCCATATAATTTGATTCATTATGATCTAAAAGGCCAATCTGATCCTAGATCTGCACTGGGTCCAGATCAGATAAGCTGATCCTAGCCCCCCTGACACATAAACTATTGCAGAATAATTACTGGGGACTGAGACTGGGGGGTTGGGAGATATTCTGGCCCTGTTCAATGTCACCCCTGGACAGGGCCATCTAGGAAGGAGCTTACCCAACCACTCTGAGGCAGTGGTTGTGTGGCTAGCAGAGGCACAGTTGTGTTTGGCAGATCTAAAAGACAGGCACAACATTACTTGAATGAAAATTCAGTCCACATGAAAATTCAACAGAATTCAGTATTCTTCATGCTGATGATATGTACAACTTGAGACAGATAGCAACACAGTACAAATATATTAAAACATCATATGGAATGGAACACAGATACAGATGGCCCCCTGTTTGAAGTATGTTCCAGAATGATAACACCTCACCTGATTGGTCAGAAGAAAAAGCCCGCCCAGCAGAGCTCTCGTGTTTTTCTCTGCTGGTTGCTTGCAGAGCAGCTCTTACAAGCACATATTTTTTTTTTTTACAACTACAAAACTTTTGGCACAGGTTAGTCGCTAAATTAATTGCCAAAACAGATTCAACATAGGCAAATGTTGTTTTAATTCACAGAAGAAGATTCACCAGTCTCAAAATCTTATTGTATTTGTTCACACATCACATTACCTGCTTGCTAGTGTTGTTGCTTTTATTCTCAAAAGAAGTTACATGTTTGCAAATATTTTTTGCAACTACAAAACTGATTATACAGTCTCAACTCATATTTTACATGTGCAAATCATACTTTACATGTGCAAATCATACTTTACATGTGCAAATCATACTTTACATGCTTGTACACTTATGACATTAATTTACCTTCATACTCCTTGTCCACCCAACCTTAAAGAAGAGACAATTCATAGAGAAGAAAAATGTTAGTTCGATTTAATCTTGCCACACTGCAAACCTCCAAATTATATAATTCTGCACTCCCAATCCTACATGTCATTGTCATGTTATTACACAATAATTAACTTTGATGTAAAATTGTCAGCGTTAACTTAACAGCTTGTTTTCGTCCATAATCCCTGAGCATTTACCTCCTGAGTTTTGTCGCAGGATGTATTTCATCATAGAGGAAGCTGAGCAGAGATAGGGTAAGGCACAGAACCACCAGCAAGGCCTTATGAATAAGAGAAGGAAAGACAAATGGAAAGAGAGAATGGAAAGAAAAAAGTGATTAAATTGAGCGTAAAACAGCGAGCCAATATGCTTACAGGGCCCCAAATGTCATTTGGCGTTTTCTCTCTTGGTTGGGCAGTAAACCCCATTACACTTCATCTAGCTAGTGAACTCCAACTGATCCTGTGAGACCACAGTAGACTCTGCCCTTTGTAATATCCATCAATTTTACCACTCATCTTTTAAAACAGGGGTGACCTTTGTTCCAAGCTGATATATTTAATCTGTAGTGTCTACTCACTTGAGTGGGTACATTCTGAGGACGACATCCATTCCAGGGCAGTAGGACAGGAAGAGAGCCAGGGTGGTTTCCGCAAACAATCCGAAGACGAAAACATGGATCCTGATGTGGTAGGAGAAACAAAATCATTTTCATGGATTTAAAACTAACAGGGTGAATATTGATTTCAAAGTGAGTTGCAAGACTGTATGAACATGGTGATGTGTACCAGAGGTGAAGTCAAGACTAGAGAAGTGAAGATCAAGTCTAAGAAAATAACTCTTAGGACCCAGACCTTGACCAAGACAACAAAGATTGATGTGTGTACTCACTTCAATAGTCCCTGCTGAACAATGGAGTTCTTCCTGGTCTTACAGATGATCAGATCGACCCACTGTACAATCACGATAATGACGAAGAACGCTGTGTGGTAGGTGAACTCAACAATCTTTCTGCGCTCATATGTCTGAAGGATGAATTGTAGGCCATAGAAAGAGAGAGAGAGAGAGTGTGTGTAGTACATATGGAGAAAAAGAAAAGAGAGGACATGTTTATTACATTGTTACATTGCAGTAGTGAAGATTGCTGACTTCTCTGACTGAGTGTTTTGCAAAGATAATATATTTCCTCCTCACCCTGAGAAACTCCACCCCTCTCTCTCTCTCTCTCTCTCTCGCTCTCTCTGTCGCACACTCACACACACACAGCAGTCCAGAGCTCCCTGGATAGGTAACTCAGGTTTGAATATTTATATGGTTTACCTGGCCAAGGGGAGGTGCACAGGAGGAATGAGGCAGGTGAGCGGAGAGGGGGCTGAGGATGGGAGGGGAGGAGAAGGGGGATCTGTGGCAATCTTCACCTGTACAGCTAGGTCATTTTGACAACAAGACCCCATAAAGAAAGAATCCCTGTTGGAAGTTTACATACTCACTAAATACAAATGGGTTAAAAAACAACCCAACCAGTAGCCGAACCATGGGTCACTGTAGCACCTACCTCGTGTAGGTAGTCAGAAGTTTACAGTACTTGCAATAAAGAAATGGGTCAAAAATAACCCAACCAGTAAATGGAAAAGGAAAGGGACAATGAATGAATGGAGATCATTTTCTTTCTCTCTGCATGACTTACTTTGTCACTTATTGGTTGAATAGAACGAAATCCTGAAGCTTTGAAGCTAAATACAGAGTGATATGAAAAGCTGTTATAGGGGATTTCTGCAGTTGCTACATATATTTTTGGACTTTGGGAGGCAGGGTGGAGGCAGGGCCCTATGTTCCCTCAGCCCTTTGTTCCCTCTGTTTACACAGCCCTATGTTCCCTCAATTCTATGTTCCCACAGCCCTATGTTCTCTCAGTTCTTTGTTTCCTCAGACCTATGTTCCCTGTTTTCACATAACATCAAGTTTTTGTCTTTAATGTCCCTCTATTCCATTTCCCCAACTCCTAAACAGGGGTACATTCCATGTTTCTCCAAAAGTACTAGATATTGAGAGAATTTGTAAAATGGCTCTTCCTCTCATTTGGGTTGCCAACCACTGGTTTAGAAGATAGAACTAAGGGAACATAGAGCTGAGGGAACATAGGGCTGAGGGAACATAGAGCTGAGGGAACATAGGGCTGAGGGAACATAGAGCTGAGGGAACATAGAGCTGAGGGAACATAGGGCTGAGGGAACATAGGGCTGAGGGAACATAGGGCTGAGGGAACATAGGGCTGAGGGAACATAGGGCTGAGGGAACATAGAGCTGAGGGAACATAGGGCTGAGGAAACATAGGGCTGAGGGAATATAGGGCTGAGGGAACATAGGGCTGAGGGAACATAGAGCTGAGGGAACATAGAACTGAGGGAACATAGGGCTGAGGGAATATAGGGCTGAGGGAACATAGGGCTGAGGGAACATAGAACTGAGGGAACATAGGGCTGAGGGAACATAGAGCTGAGGGAACATAGGGCTGAGGAAACATAGGGCTGAGGGAACATAGGGCTGAGGGAACATAGAGCTGAGGGAACATAGGGCTGAGGGAACATAGAACTGAGGGAACATAGGGCTGAGGGAATATAGGGCTGAGGGAACATAGGGCTGAGGGAACATAGAGCTGAGGGAACATAGGGCTGAGGGAACATAGAGCTGAGGGAACATAGGGCTGAGGGAACATAGAGCTGAGGGAACATAGGGCTGAGGGAACATTGGGGCAGACTCCATTTGGGGACAGTCTGTGGGAAGAGGCAGATGACAACAGAGTGGGGAGGGGGGAGGGGTAAGAGGGAAAGAGAATGACAGGATTAATGGACAGAAAGGGTTTGAGAGAAAAGTGTATTTTAGAGAGAGAAAATGTAAGATTGAGGTAGAGAGAGAGAGAGAGAAAGAGTGTGTGAGTTTGTGTGTGTGTGTCAAAGAGAGACCTGTTCCTTATTTAAAGCTAACACAACCTCTGTGTATGCTACTTAGAAGCCCCATGCATTTATGGGAAACTGGCATTCAAAGCTGAAGTTCATGATTCTGGGACATTAGCATTAGAACAGCGGCCTGTTTTCATATGTTTAAGACTCCAACCCTGAATAGGTTTTGTTTTGAAAGGTTACTCTATAATGATCTGTCAATAGTCGATGGGCCAGCGGATACATTTGTCCACTTCGGGGTGACAAAGGTTTCATTGTCTAAAATGTTTCCCCACAAGCGCCTGATCAAATTGATTAATGATAACCTCTCCAAAATAGTAGCTTTCTATGTTATTCATACCTTTATATGTATTGTTGTATGGGAGTCCATGTAATAGAATGTTCGCAGGCTGATTAAGGAATGTTAAGACAAGTGTGACACTCTGGCTCCATGGACTTTGATTGTTGAGCCAGGGTTGTTCATTTTCATTATTTGGGGTGTATTTCTATGTTGGTAGTTCTGTTGTGTGTATTTCTAGGTTTGCCTTTCTGTTGGGTTCATGTCTAGGTTTGGTCTATGACTCCCAATCGGAGGTAACGAGTGTCAGCTGTCGGCTCGTTATCTCTGATTGGGAGCCATATTTAATCTGTATGTTTTCTTGTGGGAGTTGTGGGTTTTTGTTCCGTTTTCGGTCTGTGTACCGTGGACTTCATTGAGTCGTCTTTTGTTTTGGATTTTGGTTACTTTGCTAAATAAAGTCATGTTTCTTGGACACGTTGCGCCTTGGTCATACTTGGACGACATAGACGACCGTGACAGAAAAACCCACCACAAAAAGACCAAGCAGCGTGTCAAGCGGCAACAGGACCTACCTACACAGGATTTATGGACTCCCATAAAGGATTCATGGACATGGGAGGAGATTCTGGATGGTGAGGGGCCTTGGGATCAACCGGGAGAATATCGCCGTCCTCGTGAAGAGCGGGAGGCAGCTAAAGCCGAGAGGCGGCGATATGAGGAGGCAGCACGGAGGCAAGGCTGGAAGCCCGAGAGTACTACCCAAAAATTTCTTGGGGGGCTAGAAGGGAGTGTGGCGAAGTCAGGTAGGAGACCTGCGCCTACTCCCTGGACTGACCGTGGAGAGCGGAGTACGGGCAGACACCGTGTTACGCAGAAGAGCGCATGGTGTCTCCTGTACGCAGGCATAGCCCGGTTCGGTACATTCCGGCCCACGTATCGGCCGGGCTAGACCGAGCATTGAGCCAGATGTCATGAGGCCGGCCCCACGCATCCGGTCACCAGTGCGTCTCCTCGGGCCGGCTTACATGGCACCAGCCTTACGCATGGTGTCCCCGGTTCGCCTACATAGCCCGGTGCGGGTTATTCCACCTCCCTGTACTGGTCAGGCGACGGGGAGCATACAACCAGGTAAGGTTGGTCAGGCTCAGTGCTCAAGGGAGCCAGTACGCCTGCACGGTCCGGTATTTCCGGCACCACCTCCTGTCTCCAGTCCAGTACCACCAGTGCCTACACCACGCACTAAGCCTCCTGTGTGTTCCCCGAGTCCTGTGCGTCCTGTTCCTGCTTCCCGCACTAGCCCTGAGATGCGTGTCCTCAGCCCGGTACCTCCAGTTCCGGCACCACGCATCAGGCCTACGAGTGCGTCCCCCAGGGTCCAGCATGCCCTGTTGCTTCTCTCCGCACTAGCCCTGAGATGCGTGTCCTCAGCCCGGTACCTCCAGTTCCGGCACCACGCATCAGGCCTACGGTGCGTCCCCAGGGTCCAGCATGCCCTGTTGCTTCTCCCCGCACTAGCCCTGAGATGCGTGTCCTCAGCCCGGTACCTCCTGTTCCGGCACCACGCACCAGGCCTACGATGCGCCTCAGACAGCCAGAGTCTGCCGCCTGCCCAACGGGGCCTGAACTGTCCGTCTGCCCAACGCCGTCTGAACTGCCCGTCTGCCCAACGGGGCCTGAACTGTCCGTCTGCCCAACGCCGTCTGAACTGCCCGTCTGCCCAACGCCCGTCTGAACTGTCCGTCTGCCAAGCGCCGCAGGAACTGCCCGTCTGTACTGAGCCTGCAAAGCCGCCCGTCTGCCATGAGCCTTCAGAGCCGTCCGCCAGACCGGAGCCGCTAGAGCTCTCCGCCAGACAGGAGCAGCCAGAGCCTTCCGCCAGACAGGATCAGCCAGAGCCTTCCGCCAGACAGGATCAGCCAGAGCCTTCCGCCAGACAGGATCAGCCAGAGCCTTCCGCCAGACAGGATCAGCCAGAGCCTTCGCCAGACAGGATCAGCCAGAGCCGTCCGCCAGACAGGATCAGCCAGAGCCTTCCGCCAGCCATGAGCAGCCAGATCCGTCAGCCAGCCATGAGCAGCCAGATCCGTCCAGCCAGCCATGAGCAGCCAGATCCGTCAGCCAGCCATGAGCCGTCCAGCCAGGATCCGCCAGAGCCGTCCAGCCAGGATCCGCCAGAGCCGTCCAGCCAGGATCCGGCCAGAGCCGTCCAGCCCGGATCCGCCAGCCAGCCAGGATCCGCCAGAGCCAGCCAGCCAGGATCCGCCATTCAGTCCGGAGCTGCCCCTCAGTCCGGTGCTGCCCCCTAGTCAGGTACTGTCCCTTAGCCCGGTGCTGCCCCTTAGCCCGGTGCTGCCCCTTAGTCCGGTGCTGCCCCTTAGCCCGGTGCTGCCCCCTTATCCCGGTGCTGCCCCTTAGTCCGGTGCTGCCCCTTAGTCCGGTGTTGCCCCTTAGTCCAGGTGGGGTTAGTTGGAGGGTGGTCATTGGGAGGAGGCTACTGAAGCAGGTTGTGACTGTGGTGGGGTGGGGATCACGACCGGGGCCAGAGCCGCCACCGTGGACAGAGCCCACCCAGACCCTCCCTAGTCCTTATGTTGGTGCGCCCGGGGTTCGCACCTTTAGGGGGGGGTACTGTGACACTCTGGCTCCATGGACTTTGATTGTTGAGCCAGGGTTGTTCATTTTCATTATTTGGGGTGTATTTCTATGTTGGTAGTTCTGTTGTGTGTATTTCTAGGTTTGCCTTTCTGTTGGGTTCATGTCTAGGTTTGGTCTATGACTCCCAATCGGAGGTAACGAGTGTCAGCTGTCGGCTCGTTATCTCTGATTGGGAGCCATATTTAATCTGTATGTTTTCTTGTGGGAGTTGTGGGTTTTTGTTCCGTTTTCGGTCTGTGTACCGTGGACTTCATTGAGTCGTCTTTTGTTTTGGATTTTGGTTACTTTGCTAAATAAAGTCATGTTTCTTGGACACGTTGCGCCTTGGTCATACTTGGACGACATAGACGACCGTGACAACAAGTGTTCAAATGCTGATTGAAAATTAGTATATCAACCAACAATGGACCATTACATTGGTTGGAGCTCATCTTAAAAACCATGGAATTTGGAAATGTTTTGCCATCAGACCAAATGATTGAAACAACTATGTAACAAATAGCAGAACTACATGTTTGTTTTAGGGAAATTGGTCAAACTGGGAAATAACGCAAGAGGAGCTGGCCCTCTATTGTACATGAAGCCTGGAGGGTGACTCGATCGGGAGGACGGGTGGTGGTGGGTCAATGGATCATCAACAAACTGCAGTATGGACTGTTTGTAAAGGGCTATTTAAGGAGACGGACCCATGGCGCATAGCGCAGTGTCGCAATGTCGTTTTTCATCACAAAAGGGGCGGCTCCTTGTAGTGCGCTCCGACATTCTACATACTCCCGTGCCACATCAAATTGTAATGCGCTGTATCATTCCTTTCGTAGTCATGGGAGCAGTGTTGTCTAGGCAATGCAGCTCGCTTGGTTTATTGATCTAATCTATAGGCTATGCATCCAAGTAACCTACTTTGCATTGATGAGTCAATATAATCTCATCAACTGTTCAAACAATAAACCAAACCACATTGTAGCCTTATTAAAATCCCCTCCAAAATGTATTTTTTTTAGAAGTAATAAGTATTGATTCTGGGCTATTGGTAAAAACAGCTGCGAGATATGTACTTTTTCTCTGTGACCAAAATGTGATGACCTTCTATTTTTAGCTGATATGGGAGTGAATACATTGAAGCAGCATATGAAATTGGGACAATGTTGTAGCTTACACTGGAAAATAAGAATATTTGCCAGGGCATATTATTTAATAATCAATCTCATTATTTCACATGGCGATGTGGGAAGCTAATCAACTTCAAAATCACTTCAACAAGATTGGTGTCTCGGTTTAGCTTGGCATTAAATAGGCAGCCTATTTTGCATTGATAACCAAATATAATATCAGTGACTGTTAAAACAATAAAACAAACAACATTGTAGCCTTTTTAGAATCCCCCAAAAAGGTATTTTGTTTAGAAGTGATAACATTATTCTAGGCTATTTGGAAACGTAAAAACAGATAGCCATGTGCTTTTTTTTCTCTGTGACAAAACTTTACGACATTATATTTTTAGCTGATATGGGAGCGAATACATTGAAGCTGCATATCAAATGTAATTGTCAAAACCGGACTGCAGACTCGGGTAAGACGAAGGGAGGAGGGGTGTGTCTCTTTGTTAACAACAGCTGGTGCCCGATCTCTAACGTTAAGGAAGTCTCGAGTTTTTGCTCACCTGAGTTAGAAAACCTCATGATAAACTGCAGACCATATTATTTACAAAGAGAGGTTTCATCTATATTTTTTGTAGCTGTCTATTTACCACCACAAACCATTGCTGTCACTAAGACAGCGGTAGAGGGCCAAGCTGTAGCTCAGTTGGTAGAACATGGCGCTTGCAACGCCAGGATTGTGGGTTCAATTCCCACGGGGGGCCAGTATGAAAAATGTATGCACTCACTAACTGTAAGTCGCTCTGGATAAGAGCGTCTGCTAAATGACTAAAATGTAAATGTAAGAAAATGAACATTCAGAGGTGGCGTTTCTCGTGGCCGGTGATTTTAATGCAGGGAAATTGAAATCCGTTTTACCTCATTTTTACCAGCATGTCACCTGTGCAAATAGAGGCGACAACTCTAGATCACCTTTACGCCACACACAGAAACGCATACAATTGCCTCCCTCGCCCTACCTTTTACTAATCAGACCATTACTATATCCTCCTGCTTCCTGCTTACAAGCAAAAGCTCAAACAGGAAGTACCAGTGACTCAATATGGAATAGAACAGACTGGAATATGTTCCGGGATTCATCCGATAACATTGAGGAGTTTGCCACATCAGTTACCGGCTTCATTAATAAGTGCCTCAACTACATCATCCCCACAGTGAACGTAGGTACATACCCCAACCAGAAGCCATGGATTACAGGCAACATAAAAGCTGCCGCTTTCAAGGAGCGGGACACTAATCCAGACGCTTATGAGAAATCCCGCTACGATGTCCGATGAGCTATCAAACAGGCAAAGCGTCAATACAGGACTAAGATCGAATCCTACTACGCTGGCTCTGATGCTTCACGGATGTGGCAGGGCTTGCAAACTATCACGGATTACAAAGGGAAACCCAGCTGCGAGCTGCCCAGCGACGCAAGCCTACCAGACAAGCTAAATTCCTTCTATGCTCGCTTCGAGGCAAGCAACAATGAACCATGCATGAGAGCACCAGCTGTTCTGGACGTCTGTGTGATCTCACTCTCTGTAGCCGTTGTGAGTAAGACCTTCAAACAGGTTAACATTCGTACCAGGAGCATGCGCTGACCAGCTGGCAAGTGTCTTCACTAGCATTTTCAATTTATCCCTGACCTGGTATGAAATACCAACTTTTTTCAAGCAGACCACCATAGTCCCCATGCCCAAGAAGCCACAGTAACCTGCCTAAATGACTATCGCCCTGTAGCACTCACATCTCTAGCCATGAAATGCTTTGAAAGGATGGTCATTGCTCACATCAACACCATCATCCCAGACACCCTGGACCCACTATAATTCACATATCGCCCCAACAGATCCACAGATGATGCAATCTCTATTGCACTCCACACTACCCTCACCCACCTGGACAAAAGGAATACCAATGCAAGAATGCTATTCATTGACTATAGCTCAACATTCAACACCATCGTCCCCTTCAATCTCATCACCAAGCTCAGGACCCTGGCACCTCCCTCTGCAACTGGATCCAGGACTTCCTAATTGAGTTGTGACAAATACAATGTTATTGGATTAAATTTGAAATTGGGATAATTTTGTAGATTACACCACCAAGTATAGGACTATTTGCCAGGGCATATTATTTAATTATAAATCATATTATTACAAATGGCGATGTGGGAAGCTAAAAGGCTAGCTAGCTTGCAGTGTTTAGCCAACTTGCAAGCAAGGGAAGACAACAAGACAAGCGAGACTCCTCTTTTGCTTTCACAACAAATGAGAACACAACAAGAAAAGCTCTGTCATCCCCTTGTGAATGTTGTTATTTGGGAGTCTGGATCAGTGCGGTATCATGTTACCAAAAGTTGCACGTTGCTCAAAAACATCTGACTCCACCCAACGCACGCACACGCGTAGAACTTTTAGGCAGATATACAAGGAGTTATTCTTCTTCTTCTGTGATTTTTAAATGGCGGTTGCCAACCAAAAAGGTTCATTACCGCCACCAAATGGACTGTAAATCCATTACACTTTGTAATACAAAAAGGGGAAAAAGGAAGAAAATTACCCTGCCAACTAACCCTACACTCATAAAAAAAAATACAAACAATATAAATAACATTCCACTACTTTGACCCGACAGCCTGGAAGGATGGGACATTACCATTCAACACACCTTGTAACTCTTCCGCAGTAAAATCTCGTAAACCAGAGTACCTCTCTGCAGCTGCCACCACAACACCTATTTTCTGTGATTTACATTCAATTTCTGCAGTACAGTTGATAACCATGGCAATGAATGCTAAAAAGCCAACCTTACTGAAGCACATTTCATTTGTAGGACTATCACTCTGTACTGGCAAAAATCTACTACTCACTGGGAGCCTCTTAGGAACACTCGCCCTTGACCCATCTTCCTCTACTTTTTTTCACTGCCTCAGCATACGACATCTTCTGTACAACTCTGACCCTGGCAACCTCAACCTGCTTCTCGCACCGGACACTTCTGATCCCCAGCAACATGGGCACCCCTACAGTTAACACAAACTGCTTCTTTCACCAATACTACAAATTCCTTTGTCCCATGCCCTCCTGCACACTTCTCACATCTAGGAATCTTCCTCCTACATACTGCTGCAACATGACCATAGGCTTGGCACCTAAAACACCATAATGGGTTCAGCACAAAAGCTCTTACGGGATAACTGATATATCCTAACATTACTTTGTCATGTATAGACTCTGTTTCATCACGCTTGCCACTGGGTCTGCGTCACACCAAACGGCGGGTGTCACAGACACCGGGAATCTTCCACTCAGTTGATCCACCTCCACCTTTACCAGTACCCCAGTAATCACTCCTTTCAATGGCGCCCTGTTCCTGAGAGCAAAGCAAGAAAGAGCTCTTGACCCCAGTCGCATGCCATGGAGCGCCTGCTCCCTCTGGGCGGAATAAACATTTTTAAAAAGTCCACTTCGGGTTACATTCACCAATTCAACAGTACCCAACTTATTTTTCACCCAACCTGGAACCACATATGGCTCAGCCAAAAGGCAGGGGTCCACTTTCTCCAAAAATGTCAGTCCAACTGGACGAGAGATCGAACTCAGAGATCTTCACCACACCTGCCACCTCAGGTAATTCATCCTCATTCTTGTCCAATTCACATCCAGAGCTACTGCAGTATGGCTCATTCTGTTTGTACTTGATGCCAATCTTCCTCGACACACTGTCTCCCTCCTCCTTGCTGTCCATCTCCACATCCGACCAGCCTCGAACTCAATAACTGGCACTGTTTGTCCTTCGTGCACACATTTCTCTCTGTATTACAGCTGACTTCTGTATCTCGCTACAGCCCTCGTGTCGCCATGCTCACTCCAGATGCAACCACCTGCGTAAAACCCTGACCCCTTTCTATAGCTCATATATGGAGCTCTTCCTCCAGTGCCCCATTCCAAAATGAATGTCTGTGCCCATGTATGAAGTTCCTGCACCGGGCCACATTCCAATATGAAAGTCTGTGCCCATATATGGAGTTCCTGCTCTAAGGCTGTGTTTCAATACAGAAGACAACACCCATATATGGAAGTTCCTGCTGTGGATTAGATGTGTCTTCTGAACCTTAAAGCTCTCCTCAGGAGACTGTGTTATAAACTACACGTATTGCATAAGGTTTATATATGACCGGTTTAATGAACTCTGTGCTCTCTTAACAGTCCCCAGCAGTGCTACAGTGCCACAAACAGAACTCCCACTGACATTCAGGATGCTGACTAAGCATATCAAAAGCATGCCCTGCTTCTGCACTCTATACTGGTTCTTATGAGACTTTGACATGAAAGATCTGGCTTTCAGGATTCATATTGATCTTCCAACTGTTAGCATACTTTTCAACTCGTGGGTTGATTACCTATATAACAGGTTAGGTCAACCACCAACATGGCCCCACAGGGATGGCATCACTTCACACATGCCCAATGAGTACAAACTGCAATACCCCACAACATATTCAACCAATGTAAAATAACAACAATACTCAAAATCTAATTGAGTTCTTTAGTTTATCATACCATCAACATTTTAACGAATTTTACCACTTTAAAATGGATTTGCATCAATAATTTCAAAGCTCACTACATATAATTACACATAATTTCAAAGCCCATTTCATAGAGCGTGTTACAAACTGGACTATATTTAGTAACTTACTTGAAGAACTGGTGATTGGGTCTAAATAGGTATTTGGCATTTGGTAGTCTAAATTCAGTGTACTTTTCTTAAACTTCCATTTCCTGAAAGTCAGACTCTTCCCACACGCCAACACATTTTTCTCAGCTTCAGAAGCATCTGCATTCAACACATTGTTTGTGGTTTTCCTTAGATAGAGTTGAAGTCGGAAGTTTACATATATCTTAGCCAAATACATTTAAACTAAGTTTTCACAATTCCTGACATTTAATCCTAGTAAAAATTCCCTGTTTTAGGTCAGTTAGGATCACCACTTTATTTTAAGAATGTGAAATGTCAGAATAATAGTAGAGAGAATAATTTATTTCGGCTTTTATTTCTTTCATCATATTCCCAGTGGGTCAGAAGTCTCAATTATTATTTGGTGCATTGCCTTTAAATTGTTTAACTTGGGTCAAACATTTCGGGTAGCCTTCCACAAGCTTCCCACAATAAGCTGGGTGAATTTTGGCTCATTCCTCCTGACAGAGCTGGTGTAACTGAGTCAGGTTTATAGGCCTCCTTGCTCGCACACGCTTTTTCAGTTCTGCCCACAAATGTTCTATAGGATTAAGGTCAGGGCTTTGTGATGGCCACTCCAATACCTTGACTTTGTTGTCCTTAAACCATTTTGCCACAACTTTGGAAGTATGCTTGGGGTCATTGTCCATTTGGAAGACCCATTTGTGACCAAGATTTAACTTCCTAACTGATGTCTTGAGATGTTGCTTCAGTATATCCACATAATTTTCCTTCCTCATGATGCCATCTATTTTGTAAAGTGCACCAGTCCCTCCTGCAGCAAAGCACCCCCACAGCATGATGCTGCCACTCCCGTGCTTCACGGTTGGGATGGTGTTCTTCGGCTTGCAAGCGACCCCCTTTTTCCTTCAAACATAATGATGGTCATTATGGCCAAACAGTTCTATTTTTGTTTCATCAGACTAGAGGACATTTCTCCAAAAAGTACGATCTTTGTCCCCATGTGCAGTTGCAAACCGTAGTCTGGCTTTTTTATGGCGGTTTTGGAGCAGTGGCTTCTTCCTTGCTGAGAGGCCTTTCAGGTTATGTCGATATAGGACACGTTTTACTGTGGATATAGATACTTTTATACCTGTTTCCTCCAGCATCTTCACAAGGTCCTTTGCTGTTGTTCTGGGATTGATTTGCACTTTTCGCATCAAAGTACGTTCATCTCTAGGAGACAGAACGCGTCTCCTTCCTGAGAGGTATGACGGCTGCGTGGTCCCATGGTGTTTATACTTGCGTACTATTGTTTGTACAGATGAACGTGGTACCTTCAGGCATTTGGAAATTGCTCCCAAGGATGAACCAGACTTGTGGAGGTCTACAATTTTTTTTCTGAGGTCTTGCCTGATTTCTTTTGATTTTCCCATGATGTCAAGCAAAGAGGCACTGAGTTTGAAGGTAGGCCTTGAAATACATCCACAGGTACACCTCCAATTGACTCAAATTATATCAATTAGCCTATCAGAAGCTTCTAAAGCCATGACATCATTTTCTGGAATTTTCCAAGCTGTTTAAAGGCACAGTCAACTTAGTGTATGTAAACTTCTGACCCACTGGAATTGTGATACAGTGAATTATAAGTGAAATAATATGTCTGTAAACAATTGTTGGAAAAATGACTTGTGTCATGCACAAAGTAGATGTCCTAACCGACTTGCCAAAACTATAGTTTGTTAACAAGAGATTTGTGGAGTGGTTGAAAAACTAGTTTTAATGACTCCAACCTAAGTGTATGTAAACTTCCGACTTCAACTGTATATTCTCCAGACTTACCCAGAAGGAATTGTTGATATGTTGTCAATTATTTTATCTAGATAACAATTTATTTGGGAGAATTCACCAAAAATGCATTTTACATATGTCTTTAGTATTTTACAGATAGAAAAATGAAAAAGTATTTATTCACAATTTGCTCTGGACAAGTCCGGTCCTGGAGTGTCTTAACAAACCAAAATATTTAGGCATCCAGTGTTCTGAAATATTGATTTGCACGATATGTAAATACTGTATGTATATTTTAATGAGACCGCCTAATTTGCATTTTTTTATAAAATATTTCCGAAAATGTTTAATACAAAAAATATGTATATTTGTGTCTACATTCAACTGGTAAAAGTTGATTGTGATATGATTAGGTGGCCATGCTGTATACTGGCCACTGCTGACTTGCCTCTGAAGCTAAGCAGGGTTGCTTCTGGATGGGAGACCAGATGCTGCTGGAAGTGGTATTGGAGGGCCAGTAGGAGGCAGTCTTTCCTCTGGTCTAAGGAGATCCCAGGGCAGCAATTGGGGACATGTTGCCTTTCAGATGGGATGTTAATGGGTTTCCTGATTCTCTGTGGTCATTAATGATCCTGTGGCACTTATTGTGAGAGTAGGAGTGTTAACCCAGGTGTCCTGGCTAAATTTCAAATCTAACCATCATGGCCACCTAATCATCCCCAGCTTCCAATTGGCTCATTCATCCCCCTGTAACTATTCCCCAGGTTGTTGCTGTAGATGAGAATGTGTTTTCAGTCAACTTACCTAGGAAAATAAAAAATTATAGCAGCGATCATTAATGTTGTAATTTTCACATTTTGAATATATCCCTCTACTGTAGACCCTGCTGTCGACTTCTTGGTGCTATTAGACCGTCTATAATTTCTTGTGGCAATTCTTTCAGTGTCTTATCCAGAGCGACTTACAGTTAGTGCATACATTATTTTATCAAACCCACAACCCTGGCGTTGCAAACGCCATGCTCTACCAACTGAGCTACATCCCCTGCCGGCCATTCCCTCCTACCCTGGGACGACGCTGGGCCAATTGGTGCGCCGCCCATGGGCCCTCCCGGTCGTTGGCCGGCAATGACAGAGCCTGGATTCGAACCAGGATCTCTAGTGGCACAGCTAGCACTGCGATGCAGTGCCTTAGACCACTGCGCCACTCGGGAGTATATGCAATGTAAGGGGCTGGTTTCACTTCCCATATCTAGATGGTAATACAATGTATACAATTACATTGCATATTATTTCAATCAATAGACATCAGTGAATGCTTCTAGAAAATGTCCTAAGTGTTTGAATGTCATATATTTGAAACGGCTACAAAACTCAGCAATTCTGACAGCTTTTGTAGCATATATTTACCCCTATTCTGGCAAGATTTTGCAAAATACATATCACTGACATACTTGGGACATCATTTTGTGTTGTCCTCATTATAACACACATTTTATGAAATTATTTAGTCAGTAATGGCCATGCAAAATCAATACAGTTCCTCCCCATAAAATGAATGGTGGTCATCTTGAAAATAGGCTACTGATTATAGACAAAATCTATGATGACTACACAGCTATACATCTTTCCCAATGTGTCTGTGTCACGATTGTTGAACGGAGTAGACCAAGGCGCAGCGTTGAAGGCAAACATACTCTTTTATTTGTGATTACCCGAACAAAACAACAAACGATACGTACAGTCCTACGGTACAAACCAAAAGGAACAAGATCCCACAACACCTGTGGGAACACAGCCTGTCTAAATATGGCTCCCAATCAGAGACAACCAGCAACAGCTGACACTCGTTGCCTCTGATTGGGAACCACTCTGGCCAACATAGAAATACAATACTAGACTGTGAACATAGAACAAAAACACATAGAATCTACACACCCTGGCTCAACATATAGAGTCCCCAGAGCCAGGGTGTGACAGTACTTCCCCCAGTATCCCCTCAACATAAACCAAACAGGGGAGGGCTGGGTGGGCATTCCTCCTCGGAGGCGGTTCCCGCTCGGGCCGCCCACCACCCTCAAATAACCCCCGTAGCGCCCTGGTCGGTCGGGCCCCGCTGGTGGAGCTGGACTGGACATCGAGGAGCGGATTGCTTAAGCTCCGTGTGGAGCAGCTGACCGGTACCTGACCAGGCACCGTGACCCAGGCACGGGTTGTGCCGGACTGACGACGCGCACCTGGCTTGGTGCGTGGAGCAGGAACGGGCCGGACCGCTGACGATGCGCACCTCGGCTTGGCGCATGGAGCAGCAACGGCCGGACCGGTGACGAATGCGCACCTCTGGCGTGCGGTGAGAGGAACGGACCGGACGGCTGAGAGCGCACCCTGGCTTGGTTTGGAGCAGGAACGGGCCGGACGGTGACAATGCGCACCCTGGCTTGGTGCGTGGAGCAGCAACGGGCGGACCGTTGACGATGCGCACCCCTGGCTTGGTGCGTGGAGCAGGAACGGGCCGGACGCTGACGATGCGCACCGGCTTGGTGCGTGGAGCAGGAACGGGCCGACGGCTGACGAGGCACTCCCTGGCTTGGTGCGTGGAGCAGGAACGGGCCGTACCGGGCGACGACTCGCACTCCCTGGCTTGGTGCGAGTGGCAGGAACAGGCCGGGCCGGGCTGGCGACGCGCACTATTAGCTTGGAGCGGGGAGCAGGAACAGGCCGGGCCGGGCTGGCGACGCGACCATAGGCTTGGTGCGAGTGGCAGGAACAGGCCAGGCCGGGCCGGGCTGGCGACGCGCACCGTAGGCTTGGTGCGAGTGGCAGGAACAGGCCGGGCCGGGCTGGCGACGCGCACCGTAGGCTTGGTGCGAGTGGCAGGAACAGGCCGGGCGGGCTTGGCGACGCGCACCATTAGCTTGGAGCGGGGAGCAGGAACAGGCCGGGCCGAGCTGGCGACACGCACCATTATCTTGGTGCGGGAGCAGGAACAGGCCGGGCCGGGCTGGCGACGCACACCGTAGGATTGGTGGAGTGGCAGGAACAGGCCGGGCTGGGCTGGCGACGACGCACCGGAGGCTTGGTGCGAGGAGCAGGAACAGGCCGGGCGGGGCTGTGGAGACGGATAGGAGACCTGGAGTGAAGAGCTGCCACAACCCGTCCTGGCTGAATGCCTACCCTCACACACTCTGGGTGTGAGGCTTCAGCACAGGACGTACAGGTTTGTGTGTACCCGTACTGGCATAACAGCACGTGACACTGGCGCAGGATATCGGGACCGAGGAGAGGTACTGAGGCCACGAGCGCTGAGCCGGGCACACTCGTCCTGGCTGCATGCCCACCCCGCACTGACACGGCGGGGTGCTCGCACAGGACGACCGGACTATGCCGGACCACTCGTGGCACAGTACTTAGCTCCGCATACCCCGGAACCTGCCCAGTCTCATGCTGCCATGCCTGAGTACGGGAGTTGGCTCTGCCTCTCCATCCAGGCTCCGCCAACCTGCCCTCTGGCCCCCCAAACCCGGTGGCCTCCTCTCCTAATCTCCCAAGACGCCCCTGTGGCAGCCTTCTGCTGCCCCGTCGCCCATGCCGTGTGCCCCCTAAAAAATTATTGGGGGTGCCTCTCGCCTGTCCGACCACGGCCTGGTTGACGCCGTTCTCCTCTCCTGCCTGGGTCTCCCCCTCATAGCCTTCCGGTACCGGACGGTCCTCTCCGTAATCTGCCCCCAACCGAGGAGGACATCCACTAGAGTTACCTCCTGCGTGTGTTCCTGGACACGCTGCTTGGTCCTGGTGTGGTGGGATCTTCTGTCACGATCGTTGAACGGAGTAGACCAAGGCGCAGCGTTGAAGGCAAACATACTCTTTTATTTGTGATTACCCGAACAAAACAACAAACGATACGTGCAGTCCTACGGTACAAACCAAAAGGAACAAGATCCCACAACACCTGTGGGAACACAGCCTGTCTAAATATGGCTCCCAATCAGAGACAACCAGCAACAGCTGACACTCGTTGCCTCTGATTGGGAACCACTCTGGCCAACATAGAAATACAATACTAGACTGTGAACATAGAACAAAAACACATCGAATCTACACACCCTGGCTCAACATATAGAGTCCCCAGAGCCAGGGTGTGACAGTCTGCTTGTTCTGTGTGAAATTTGGTTTAGGTATCATCTAGGGTAATAGAGTACAAACCTGTGGTTTGAATTGAAGAGGGCAGTCCATAAGCACAGACGAAGGATATCAAGGATCTGGAAAGATTCTGTGTGGAGAAATGGTCTAAGATCCTTCCTAATGTGTGCTCCAATCTCATAAAACATTATAGAAAAATGCTCAGAGCCATTATCCTTGCAAGGGGAGGGTGCACAAAGTATAAAAAATATATATATTAAAATCTCTTTCTCTGAGAAATTGTATTAGTATAAAATTATATAATTTTCAATTTTTTTGGAGCATACAATATAGCTCAGTATTTGTATGACATATATTTTTGAGTATTTTTTTACTCTTTTGCTACTCTTTATTAAGGGTGCCAATAATTTTGGAGTCTGTCTGTCAGCCTGCCTGTCTGTCTGCCTGCCTCTCTGTCTTCCTATCTGTCTGTCTTTCAGTTGATACCAGGCTCACCGTGCACCTAGTGACGCTGGAATAAAAATATAATAAAAATAAGAGAAAACTCACTTAAGTTAATGAATCAGACCCTCATTCTCCTTCTCTACCTTTCACTCTCTACCTTTCTGTCTCTCTCTTGCTTTCCCTCTTCTCTTTTCTCTCTCTCCCTCTTCTCTTTTCCCTCTTCTCTTTTCTCTCTCTCTCTCTCTCTCTCTCTCTCTCTCTCTCTCTCTCTCTCTCTCTCTCTCTCTCTCTCTCTCTCTCTCTCTCTCTCTCTCTCTCTCTCTAATCATAGCGTTTGCAGTCTGAGGAGGAATACATGAAGTGCTCAGATGAAAGCCTATCTCCCTCTTTCCCTCTCTCCTTCTCTCTCTCTTCTCTTTGAGGCAAAGGTCTCAGTGAAGATTCCACTGTACTGAGCCACTGAGGATATGTGCTGACAAATGCACCTCTATTACAGTTTTTCTCGATTGCTAAGACACATTTCTTGAAAGCTGCTCTCCTTTTCTCTTAACTGTGAACACAAAACCCAATTTTCAAGCTACATTCACAAAACCTCAGACTCTTCTTGCAAAACCAAACTTTCACCTCAAAACAGTTCAATCTGTGCTCAAAACTGAACTATGTTGTCAAATCGTGCCCCGAGTCAATCAAAATAAAAAACACTACTGAACAGTCACTAAACACTACGTAGAAAAATAGAAAACACAATGCTCAGGACATGAAGCTGGAGAAATAAATGTTTATTGTTCACTGTAGGCTAAATGCATGTTGCAAAACAAAAAAAACCTGTGCATTTAGCACTTGTACAAAAAGACAAAACAGAAATATTGTGCATTTACATGTAGCACTTGTAAAAAACAAACAGAAATCTTAATGCGTTTGCCACTTGTGTACAGTAAGCTCATGTAAAAATAAAGTACAAAAATATACAAATAAGTGCATTACTCAGCCACAGCATCATGTTCCGTACTGGGTCAGGCCACAGGACTTCATCCACATCACAGGCCACATTTTGTTGGCCAGGAACGGGGGAAAAAAACCCTGGCATGCCGGTATTCAGGCTTGGCATGCCTCCACACCTATGTCACCACAGGCAAGTCCCATGGCTTGCAGGAGATTTACCCTGGTGTAAGGTTGGCGTTCATATACCTTCCACCGCCATGAGGAGAAGAATTCCTCAATGGGGTTTAGGAAAGGGGAGTACGGTGGAAGGCAAAGATTGATAAAACCTTGGTTCATATTGTACCACTCTCTAACCTGGAGGGCTCTGTGAAAACTCACATTGTCCCAAACAACAACATAGATGGGATGCTCATCCTGCTGCCCTAACAAAGCATCTCGCATGTGATTGAGGAAAATGAGGAGCTGGTGAGTGTTGTAGGGCCCCAGGTTGGCATGATGGTGGACAACCCCATGATTGCTGATGGCAGCACATAATGTGACATTGCCACCACGCTGCCCAGGAACACCAACAATGGCCCGATGGCCAATCACATTACGGCCCTCCTTCTCCTTTTGGTGAGATTACAGTTTTTTTTATTGCTTAAGCACGATTTTCAAAACAGGGCCCGTGTTTTCAAAACACTACACACAATTAGCACAACCACACACCCAATTAGCAAAACACTACAGATCCTTTGCTAAATTAAACACTCTTGTAAAAACTATACACTTCTTTTAAAAACCACACTTTGTTACCATATGAAACACACACGTTTCACATTACTATACTCTGTTTGCACGAGTTACACTCTGCTGTGATAAACCTAAAACACTTTTAGCACTTCTACTTCCCTATGATTAGAGTAGGCTACTCTCAACAAAGTACAAATATAATGTAAATTCAGCAAACACTACACAAGACCAATGTTGCAGACTGAAGAAACTCATTTATTTCTCAACACGCCCAAAATGTTGACATGGAGATTCATAATACTGTAACCAAACGTCACTTTACGTATTGTAAGTTCAAAAAAAAATTAAAAAAATAACTAGACATTGTCTCTTCGCCTAGCTGGATCTGGCCAGAGAATTTCATCAACATCGCAGGCAATGTTGTCATTGGCAAGACACCTTGGAAAGAAACGTCTTGAATGACGAATCCATCCTTGCATTGCTGCTACCTCCATCTGGTCACAGGCCTCCTCCATGGCTTGGATGAGGGGTACCTCAGCCTGGAGACGGAGATCATATACCTTCCACCGCCATGCCGAGAAAAAACTCTTCTATAGGGTTGAGGAATGGAGAGTATGGTGGAAGATATAGGAAGGTGAAATGTGGATGTTGCTGAAACCAGTTCTGAACCAGAGCAGAGCGGTGGAAAGACACATTGTCCCAGACAACAATGTATTGCATATGATCGATTTGATTTGCTGCTGTTATGTTGTGCAATTGGTCCAAGAATGTAAGTATGAGTGCTGTGTTGTAAGGGCCCATATGGGCATGGCGGTGGAGGACCCCATTCTGTGTAATGGCTGCACAGAGTGTTATATTACCCCACGTTGCCCTGGGACATTGACTATAGCCCTGTGGCCAATGATGTTTCTTCCCCTCCTTCGTGTTCTCGCCAGGTTGAACCCAGCCTCATCTACGTAAATGAACTCATGCTGGATCTCCTCTCCATCCATTCGTAAAACTCTCTGAAAAACAGTGTCAGGCAAAATTGTGTAGTTCAGTGTAGATCTAGTATACATATTACAGTACAGTAAAAGATTATGAGACAGTATGCAAGATCACACTGCTAAAGTGAATACATACCTCTGCATAATCATGCCGCAGTTGTTTCACCCTTTCGGAATTGCGCTCGAAAGGCACTCGATAAATTTGCTTCATTTGAATATGTTTTTTTTTAGGATGCGTGCCAGTGTTGATGTTGAGACCTGATGGATATCGTTGAAAATGGCGTGGTTATTGACAATGTTAGCTTGGAGCTGCTTGAGTGTTATAGCATTGTTGGCCAAAACCATGTTTACTATCTCCCTCTCTTGCTGTTCTGTGAACATAGGAGGCCTTCCCCTTGTCGTCCCTGACCCTCAATCCTATGTAGAAAAAAAAACCAGTATACAATAGTACAGTAATTTCACAGGAAAAGGTAACAGAAGTGCTGATAGTGCATAGAATATAGTACTGTAAGCAGTTACTGAAACCGTGCAGATGTTTTTGATATGATGATATTTTTACAATACCTATTTTCCAGTCGAAATGTTCTCATCACACTTGCCACTGTATATCGGCTTAGATTTGGCTGTACTCGCAGTCCAGCCTCCCTCAGCGTCAGGCCGTGGTTGACAATGTGGTCAACCAGTGTTGCGCGGATCTCATTTGTCAGATTCGGTCCTCTTTGAGCACCTTCTTGTCTTCCTCTTCCTTTTCCTCTTCCTCCCCTTCCTCCTCCTCCTCGTTCTCCTCCTCGTCCTCCTCGTCCTCCTCGTCCTCCTCGTTCTCCTCCTCGTTCTCCTCGTCCTCCTCCTCGTTCTCCTCATCCTCCTCGTCCTCCTCGTCCCTCCTCGTTTCTCCTCGTCCTCCTCCTCGTTCTCCTCGTCGTCCTCCTCCTCCTCCTCCTCCTCCTCCTCCTCCTCCTCGTCTTACTCTTTCTCTGACTCTTTCCATTGTGCTTGAAGACCGATGAACTCACCTGCTGCTTTTTATAGTGCTTATACACCTGATTGGTGTGTCTACAATTAAGCAAACGAGTGTTTGCACACCTGATGACTGTGTTGAACCAATTGGTTGGACGGTGTGGTAATTTGACAGTCAGTGCTTTGGTATTGCAAGGACGTGACTTCATGATAGATTTTTGTGTGTAATGTATGTTAAGTGTGTTTAGTGTTTTGCAAATCACTGTGTGTAGAGTTTTGCAACAAGTGTAAGGTTGACAATGTGCTTATAGTTGTGCAAATATGGGCTGATGTTTTGCTTCTTGAGTGTAAGGTTTTGCTAATAGTGTACTACTTTTTAATTTTAGTGTGTAAGCAATCCCAAAAAAACTGTAAACCCAGCTTCATCCATGTAGATGTATTGATGGGGTCTTTCCATTGCATCCAGTTGAAAAACCCTCTGTAGAAATAGATATAGTTTTGTAAGTGATACGGAAAAAGTGATTTAGGCCACTACAGTAAATCATTACTTAGAGTAATCAACATTGAATGTGTCTGAATATATGCCAACCTGTACATACTGGAATCTTTGCTCTTTGACTCTGTCTGAGTTGCGATCAAAGGGCACTCTGTATAGCTGTTTCATGCGCAGTCTGTTGCGCTTGAGGACACGATCAACAGTAGAGAGGCTGACACTGTTGATACCCTCAAAATGTAAATGGTCCTCAATGATCTTCTGCTGAATTTCGCTCAGTTTAATGGCATTTTTCTTACGGACCATATCAACAATTAGGGTCTCTTGGTGTGGGGAGAACATACCTGTCCTCCCACCCCCATGTGGCAGTCTTTCAATTCTACAAAAAGAGAACATGGAGTTACAAAAATATACATGGAATACTAGGCCTACAAACAGTTAGACCAACCCTCCATTACAATACTACAGTACATTGGTACAGTGATGTACTGAAACATATATTCACTTACAGTATACTGTGGTACAGTATATAGTATGTCATACAGTAATTGCTGTCAACATTTACATACTGTACTATAATGTCAAAAAAGGTAATTACCTGTTCTCTTCTCTAAATCTTCGGATTATGGTGGACACAGTGAATCTACTGATGTTTGGTTGTACCCTTTGTCCAGCCTCCCTCATGCTCATACCATGGACAAGAACATGGTCAATCACAGTAGCTCTGATTTCATCAGATATTACTGTTCTTTGTCTTCGCTGACCACCTCGACCACCTCGACCTCCTCTCACACGAACTCTTCCTCTCAGATTTCTATCCATTGTAGGGCCTCACAAACCAGTGCTCTCTGAACTGGCTTACTGTATATGTTCCTCACATCATTAGCCACAAGTGTGATCAATTTTGAGTTGTTGTGTTCAAGTGGTGATACCTGTGCTCTAATTGTGTTTGACTTTTGTCACATGTGCTCACCATTATGCAGCACGGGTGCATCACAATGAAAATGTGTTGGCAAGTTGTGTCTAAACAGGTGAAAAGTGCTTATGGTTTTGCCAAAAGAGTGATTGATTCAATCAGTGGGTTCAGGCAACTGAGCATTTGGTTCAGACAATAGGGTTTAGTGTTTTAGCAATTGAGAAAAACTGTAATATCAGGGGCTTGATTAGTCACTTCAGAAGATTGTAGACTGCTTTGTCTTGCAACTGTAACCTACAATTTACCTCAGTAGTTATTGTTGAGTGTGTTATTTTGTGCAAGAGTTTGACACAGGTAATATAAATAGAACTGTAACGATGTAGAGTATATTTGAAGAACATGAGCATATTTGTTTTCAGAGCTGATTTATGTGTTGTCATTGACATTGACATGAAGTGTGTTTGTCTGAGATATGTACTAAATACGACATGAACAAAGCCATTCATCGTGATCCTATCCTCTTACAGATGTTCACATGTCACAATTGCAATTATGTGTGTGAAATACGTGCGTGGGTGTGTGCTTGTGGTAAAATAGCATATGGTCTAAAACAGACAGATGTTTGTTGTACACATTATCATACAGACACATTTTACTACCATCCTGCATCAAGGTATGAAATCAGAAGATGCCAATATAGCCATATCAGCTCTATATTACAGTTATCTCTACAAAGCTTATATAATTTGCCATAAGGAGTTTGAGTGTACAGTACACTAGCTATGAGCTATGGGATATGGTTAAAATCGCTCTATCTTCTTATAAAACCACTTTGCCTTCCACTGTCCTGTGTGGATCCTCTCTGAATTCACTTAACATTTGTTTTGCTTTCGCAAGCGAGAGCCCCAACAACTGTGACATTTGAGTAGAGGCGAGAGAGAGAAAGGCTAACCCCTCCTGCTCCGTTAGAGAGGCTCATTACATCACTCCTTGTCACGCAAGCCTTCCTCTTTATTTATTTATATACCTTCTCGCTCTATATGTCCATCGCCCACTCTCTCCATCGCTCTCTTTCATCACTCTCACCTTCTGTCGCTCTCCATCTCTCTCTCTCCATCTCTCTCTATCTCTCCATCTCTCTATCTCTCTATCTCTCCATCTCTCTCTCTCTCTCCATCTCTCTCTATCTCTCCATCTCTCTCTCTCTCTCTCTCTCCATCTCTCTCTCTCTCTCCATATCTCTCTATCTCTCCATCTCTCTCTATCTCTTTCATTATATTATTATATTATATTCTCTCCTCTTTCTGTCTTTTTATCTGTGTCACTCTTGCTCTCCACCTCCATCTCGCTCTTTCCAGCCCTATCTCCATCTCTCCCTGGCTATAAGAGTCCTATCATGTCAAGTGTTTGTATGTTTATTCTCAATTATTGTGAAATTAAGTGATCAAGTATGTGATAAACTGCTCTAATCAGCAGGAGAAAGTATTCTGTTCCACTTTAAATCAACCATATTTTGTTGTTACAGTTGAAGTCGGAAGTTTACATACAGTGGGGAAAAAAATTATTTAGTCAGCCACCAATTGTGCAAGTTCGCCCACTTAAAAAGATGAGAGAGGCCTGTAATTTTAATCATATGTACACGTCAACTATGACAGACAAAATGAGAAAAAAAAATCCAGAAAATCATATTGTAGGATTTTTTATGAATTTATTTGCAAATGATGGTGGAAAATAAGTATTTGGTCAATAACAGAAGTTTCTCAATACTTTGTTATATACCCTTTGTTGGCAATGACACAGGTCAAACGTTTTCTGTAAGTCTTCACAAGGTTTTCACACACTGTTGCTGGTATTTTGGCCCATTCCTGTCACGGTTTCGGCCGAGGCTGCTCCTCCTCCTGGTTCGGGCAGGCTTCGGCGGTCGTCGTCTCCGGAGTACTAGCTGCCACCGATCTATGTTTCATGTTCGTTTGGTTTGGTCTTGATGTTGTACACCTGTGTCTAGTTAGTCCTCGTTAGTGTTCTATTTAGTTCTCGTTGTGTGTGTCTGTGTTTGTGTGTTATTGTTTCGCTGTCGTGTTTTGTGCGCTACTGTTTGCCTTGTGCATTTCGGATTTTCCTCCTCTGTGTTTAGGAGGTTATTTTACGCACTGTTTTGTGCGCCTTTTGGTTTTCGCCTGTGTGCGGACTTTCTCGCCTCCGGGCGTTTGACTCATGATTTAGTGTGCTGTTCATTAAAGTCTATTGGACTTATCTTTCTGCGTCCTGCATCTGATTCCTGCACCACACCCACCTACAGCACCCACTGACAGAATAACACACCATTATGGAATCAGCAGGATCGGCTGTGACACCGGTGTCGCTCGAGGAGCATATCCATTGGCAGGAGGGCCAGATAAGACAACTGGAGACCGCTCTACAGGACGTGATCAACACCCTGCACCGATGGGAAGCCAGCAGGGTACCCACACCTCCACCTACCCTGTCCACCCCATCGGCCGGTCCACCAGCCCCAGGTCCGGAACCCAGGAGGATTCGGCTCTCGCTCCCGAGGGCGTATGACGGAACAGCTGCCGGGTGTCAGGGGTTTCTCCTGCAGGTGGAGCTCTACCTGGCCACTGTACACCCGGTGCCCTCGGGACACGAGAGCGTTTCCGCCCTCATCTCCTGTCTCTCGGGAAAGGCATTGGAGTGGGCTAACGCTGAGTGGAGGAAGATGGACGCCAACACCATCTCCTACGCAGGGGGAGCGGCTAGTCCACTTGAGACAGGGGAGGAGGAGCGCACAGGCGTTTGCTTTGGAGTACCGGACTCTAGCGGCGGATGCAGGGTGGAATGAACGGGCTCTCAGTGACCATTTTCGGTGTAGCCTCCGGGAGGACGTTCAACGAGAGTTGGCCTGCAGGGATACCCATCTGACTTTCGACCAGTTGGTTGATATGTCCATCCGTTTAGACACCCTGCTGGCCACCCGTGGACGTCCCGAGGGGGTCCGTCCATTCCGCCCTCCGGCACCTCCGAGCCGAGCCCTATGGAGCTCGGGGGTGCCGGCGCTAGAGAACGGAGTGGGAGGAGCCCGAGGGGGCCTGTCTCCTGCACCAAGTGCGGTCGTGGAGGGCACACTGCGGCCAGGTGATGGGGAGGGTTCTCCGGGGGAGAAGACAACAGGCCACGCACTGGGGGGGCCTCCCAGGTGAGTAGACGCCCCACCTACCCAGAGCTTTCTGTTGCGCACTTTTGTATACCTGTTGGTTTTCCACAGGTTGCACCTCATTCCCAGCATAAGGCGCTAGTAGATTCAGGCGCAGCTGGGAATTTTGTTGATCGAAAGTTTTGTTTAGAGTTAGGGATCCCTCTCCTACCCGTTGACAAACCTTTTCCCGTTCATGCCTTAGATAGCCGTCCGTTGGGGTCGGGGTTGATCAGGAAGTCACAGCGCCACTTAGGATGTGTGCGCAGGGGGGTCATGAAGAGACTATACAGCTGTATCTGATCGACTCTCCTGCGTACCCAGTGGTGCTGGGGATTCCCTGGTTAAGCACCCATAACCCTGCTATTTCGTGGCAACAGAGGGCTCTCGATGGGTGGTCTGCTCAGTGTGAGGGGCGATGTCTGGGTTTTTCCGTGGGGGCGACTTCGGTGGAAAGTCCAAACCAAGTGCCCGCATTGCACATTCCGCCTGAATATGGGGATTTAGCTCTTGTGTTTAGCAAAACTAGGGCGACGCAGTTGCCTCCCCATAGACAGGGGGATTGTGCGATTGATCTCCAGGCAGGAGCAGCGCTCCCACGGAGCCATGTGTATCCTTTGTCTCAAGAGGAGAGAAAAGCTATGGAGACCTACATAGCCGAATCTTTGAGACAGGGATACATTCGGCCTTCCACTTCCCCCCGCCTCTTCGAGTTTCTTTTTGTGAAAAATAAAGATGGAGGGTTGCGCCCGTGCATTGATTACCGTGGTCTCAATCAGATTACTGTGAAATACAGTTATCCACTCCCTCTGATTGCGACCATGACGGAGTCATTGCATGGGGCGCGGTTTTTCACAAAATTGGATCTCAGGAGCGCGTATAACTTGGTGCGCATTAGGGAGGGCGATGAATGGAAAACAGCGTTTAGTACCACGTCAGGTCATTTCGAATATCTTGTCATGCCATATGGGTTGATGAATGCTCCATCAGTCTTTCAATCCTTTGTAGATTACATTTTCCGGGATATGCAGGGACAAGGTGTGGTCGTGTACATTGATGATATTCTGGTGTACTCGTCTACCCGAGCCGAGCATGTAACCCTGGTGCGACGTGTATTGAGGAGGCTGTTGGAGCACGACCTATATGTCAAGGCAGAGAAATGTCTGTTTTTCCAGGAATCGGTCTCCTTTTTGGGTTATCGGTTGTCCGCGTCAGGGGTGAGTATGGAGGTGGATCGTGTGTCCGCTGTGCGTAATTGGCAAACTCCAACCACTGTAAAAGAGGTGCAGCAGTTCTTGGGCTTTGCGAATTACTACCGGAGGTTTATCCGGGGGTTTTGGACAGGTGGCAGCTCCCATCACGTCCCTTCTGAAAGGGGGGTCCGGTGCGCCTGCAGTGGTCAGCTGATGCGGACAGGGCCTTTGGGAGACTGAAGGACCTGTTTACGTCGGCTCCGGTGCTGGCGCATCCGGATCCCACAATTCCCTTTCAGGTTGAGGTGGACGCGTCTGAGGCTGGTATAGGGGCCGTGCTCTCTCAACGGTCCGGCTCGCCACCTAAACTCCGCACCTGTGCTTTTTACTCCAAAAAGCTCAGCCCGGCGAAGCGTAACTATGACGTTGGGGACAGGGAGCTGTTAGCTGTAGTTCAGGCCCTTAAGGTGTGGAGGCATTGGCTTGAGGGGGCTCAACACCCTTTCCTCATTTTGACTGACCATCGGAACCTGGAGTACATCCGGGCAGCGAGGAGACTGAACCCTCGCCAGGCTCGATGGAGTATGTTTCTCACCAGGTTCGTATTTAAAATCACGTACATCCCTGGGTCCCAGAATGGCAAGGCAGATGCACTGTCCCGGCGGTATGACACGGAGGAGAGGTCCGTTGAGCCTACTCCCATCCTACCGGAGTCTTGCCTTGTGGCACCGGTGGT